>NW_008590744.1:2774-8824 GCF_000691845.1 Merops nubicus
GAGCGGGCTGTGGGAGTCGTCACCTCCAGGGCAGGAGCAGAGCCCAGCTCCTGCTCCAGCTGCCGTCCCTTGGGAGGCTGCTCAGCACCCCTGAGGAAGGCAAGGCCACACCGAGGAGGCAGAGCAGGGGTCATACCCCGCTTCACAATCCTGGGATCGCTTGGCCATGGATCTGGGGAGACCTGGGCAGTGACCCCCATCCTGAGCTGGGGGATGGCCCAGGCTCGGACAGAGTCGCCATCACCTGCCATTCCCAGCCCCTGCTGCACGACTCCACTGCCCAGAGCTCTCCCAGAGCCTGGCCTGGCATCGTTGGTGCCTAGGGGCAGGGTTTTCAATTAACCAGGAGAGAAGAGGGTCAAACCCTGGTCTGTCTTGGAAGGTGGGATTTGCCAGCAAAACAGGCCAGGCTTGAAAAGAGCAGGGCAGGAACTGTCCCCTGCTCCCCGAGCCTCACCCCACGGCACAGCCCGGCCTTCCCGTGCTGGCCAGGAGCTAAGCAGCACACAGCACTAGTGACAGTCACCTCCCTAGTGAGGCCCTTCTGCTTTAAGGACAGCCGCCGTCCCTTCCCTCTGCACCCAGGGTGACGAGACGCAGGCGCCTTCTGCAGACCAGCATTTTGATGGAATCTCCTGCAAGGCAACCCCTCCAGACTGGAGGGGCAGAAGCCATATCCAGCCCTGCTCCCTGGTTACGCTGGAACCACTCAAGGGAATCATGTATTTCCATTTCTAAAGAGTGCACCAAAGGCTAGGCTCTTCTTTAGTCCAGAATATTTCCCTCTTGCTGCTTAAAGGCAAAGCCATCTCGACAGCATGCAGAGGAGTGGGCGGCTGTCATTGTTTGGGAAGACTCCAGCACGCCAAGAGTGGCAGGAGGAGGCTGGAGAGATGCCGGGTTAAAGATCGTCACAGACTTTCTCAGCAGCAGAATTTAATTTCACCTAGAAAGGTCCTGAGCAGCTTAGAAAGCCCCCACCTGCATTTAGTTTAAAACAAGCTCCAGTTTTGCACACCAAGCATGGCCTGGCTGAGCTGGACCTAGATCTGGAAAGTGATGGTAATCAGAAAGAAAGTAGCAGCTTTTTTTTTTCCCCCTTAATATATATATATATTATTGTCACTGACCAGGATGCAGGGTCTGGGAGAAACAGTCACCTCCACAGTGAAAAATACATTTGGTTTGTAAAGCTCTTTGGGTTTGCTTAAATTAATAGGCTAATAATATCCCAGGAAAGGATTTCTGCGTTTCCCTAACCTCATGCAAACAGCTTTCTAAGTATTTTAATTAAAGAAGAATAATACCTCATACTTTGATCTAGTACTTTTATCTATATGTAGATGTTGAGCCAGACTAATGTATTGATCGAAGGAGAGAGAGAAGTCTCAGAAGGGGTCTCTAACCATAGAAAGAAGATTCAATTATCTTCCTCCTTAAAATCATGCAAAAAAAAATAAATTAAAAAAAAAAAAATCAGACTATGATTAAGCACTGGATGCTTCTTTCCAAACATTTCTCTGCTGGAAGCATTTTGTCCCAGGATTGCTCCTGTGCTCAGTACTGCACTTGTGCTGGTACTGCTGGGCTGAGGGCTGCAGGGACACTGGCACCTAGGCTTCATTTTCCCAGAGGAACTGGGACTTTTAAAAAGGCCCCAGGATTTCAACCTAAAGCTGACAGCCAGTGGTAAAAGTCCTACCTGGTGTAGGTGAGTTTTGCAGGGAGTGTCAAAGCACTGCCAAGTGCAACACAACCCTCCTCAGCAAGGACAACCGCAGCACAGAGGGTGAATTGTCCCCAGCCACCAGATCTCTGGTGGGGACTTTTAACTACCCCAACGCCCCAGTGCCATCAGCACTGCCAGGAGGGTGGCTCCTCACAGCCCCAAACACACCTTCATGGGGCTCCCCTCTCCCTGGGAAGCCCGGTACAGAGGTGTGGGTGGTACGTGGATGGTCCAGCCCTCTGGCACAGCCTCGTGCTCCACAGGTCCTGCTCAACTCTGCAGGTCTCCTCTCTTGAGGGCCCGTGTGCCAGAGCCCCCCGTGTGGCTTGCTGAGCTGCTTCCCATCCCCTGTCTCCCCAGAAGAGGAGCTCTCACCTCAGGGGGGGGCCCATCCTGCTCTTCTTGCCTGCACCCTGAAATTACAGCCTTCTTTCCCCTCGCAGCCAGCCGGGAACACACGGCTCAGGGTAAGCTCCCTGCTGTGCTCCAGCCAGGTCCCAGCCCCTCGGTTGTGTAGGCACCAGCAAGGGCTGAACCCTGCCCCTTGTCAGGGCCTCGGCTGCACCTATAATCTCCATCCGTCTCCAAAACCCAGCAGTATAAGCTGACCTCCACTTGGATGGGCTTACCTGCAAATAAATAATAGTTGTACTTCCTCAGGCTTCCAAAGACACTTGCATTTAACAGGCTGTGCCCTGAATGCAGGATTTGCTTTTTAATCTAACCTGATCTTGGTCAGAAAACACAGCACTGGGCCTTGCCCCACAGCACCTCTTCCTTCAGAGCAGTGTGGTGTGTAGCGTGGCACAGCCACCTCTTCCAGGAAGGAAAGCAGCTCGCCCATATCCTCCTGTATCACTCCATAGAACCATAGAATCGTTTAGCTTGGAAAAGACCTTTAGGATCATCAAGTCCAACCATCACCCCAGGACTCTACCTCTGCCCTGTACAGCCTGTTCCAGGTCTTGACAACTTTCTGTGAAGAAATTTTTCGTCCAGGCTGGGTAAGGCTGGATGGTTCAGGTCACTACCCACCACCCGCCTGGCACAACCGAGTGACCTCAGTGCCACCAAAGTCTCTGCCAGGTACAGGCCTCGGTCAGGAGCCCAAACTGAGGGAACATCAGCACCTGGGATTGCTGCTGGCCTTACACCCAGCACCATCATCTGTACCCAAAACTTCCTCTCCACTTCAGACAGGTTCTGACCCGTCCCTTGCATGGGTAACCCCCCACTCCCAGCACCCTGTGTCCTGCCCCTTGCCACTTCCCAGGGCTCTGAGCCCCCTCGGGGGGGCTGTGAGACCCCAGGGGAGCCCCTAGAGAGGTCCCCCCATAGCAAGACGTTTGTTGAGCCCAGCCCGCCCTCCACCGGTGGCTGCAAGAGGAACAAGTGTCCAAAAGTGGGCTGGGCACATCCGCAGAGGCTGCAGCCATTGCTGCACACCCTGCACCAGCCCCCCAGGGCCCGGGGACACCCCCAGGCCCCAAACATAATCCCCACAGGAAAAGCCACCTTGTTTGAAGGCTGAATCCCAGAGGCACTGCAGGGCTGTGGGAGGCCTGGAGCTGGCTGCAGAGGAGGCCAGGTGAAGCTCTGAGCTGAGCCTTGCTCAGACTCACCACATCCAGGAGACTGAAAAACTAAACTTAAAAGTGTTTAGCTCAGAGATGCTGGAGAAGCCATCAATCTGAACATGCTCAGTGCCTGAAGGTGCATCTGCTATACAGTGGATGCAAATTTCCAGAACTTTTCACATGGTGTGTCTCAACAGGCAACACATTTCACCTAGGCTCATGCAAGACATTTCTCCCTGGTACCCCCACACAATGAAGGAGTCGGGTTCCTCCTGCCCCCAGGGTTGGATGCAGAGGGTCCAAAAGGGGGTTCTGGCAGTAAGGGAAGGGGAGTGGGTACAAAAAAAAAAACTTGTCTGCAAGGGCAGAAAGGAGCTGGAAGGTTGAGGATGACTAAACATGGAGAGAAGCAGAAGAGGGAAGAGGGAATAGGAGAAGGGTGGAGAGCCAGACATGCCAGGATAGACAGGGACAACTAGGCCAGGACCAACTAGGATAGCAATGATGAGAACAGGACGAGAAGAAAGAGGGAGTGGGGAGTCAGTGGAGGGGCCTGGGGAGGGTCTCATCAATGGGTTGTTTTCACACAGTCATCAAACCCAGAAGCATGGGGCTTGCTTCCCCCTGCTCCAAGATGAGCTAAAGCCTGCACAAGGAGGTTGTGCTCTGGAGCATGACTTCCCAGTTCCCAAACTGTCAGAGTCCCCCACCTCCCCACACACAGAGCAGGACTGCACAAGAAGAGGGAGGAAACGCCAGCATAGCCCATACTCGCATTTAATCGTGAGGACAGGACAGACTGGGGCACGCAGGTACGTTGGTGTGGAAGCACAGTGAGAAGAGCAGACACACCCCGCCCTCACAAAAGACAGACATCATTTTAAGGATTAACCCTGCTGAAAGCAGAAAAACAAATCATGAGGAAAAAAAAACAAAAAAAAAAGAGGCAGAATAAAACCTAACGCAGAGTTTTCTCTGGAACAGACATTTCTGCACGGTCTCAGAGGACTGGTATCAGACATTGCTGCTAAGGCTGTTCCATGTCAGACAACACGAGGAATTCACACAGCATAAGTCAGGTGTTAACACAGACATCTCAGTTCGGGACCCATCTCCCATGGTGGAGACAGGGAGGGCTCTTGCAGGAAGGGATGCAGAGCACGTGAAGTCAGGCTCTCACAGAGACCACCCTGCAGAGGACTTTCTCTCCCCTAGGCAAGTTGTCTCCCATGTTGAGGGCACAGACATCACCGCAGGAAAGCCCTGAGAGCTGCTCCATGGTCCTGAGTACATTTAAGCAAAGGCAAACCAGGCCCTTCATTCCCACTCTCCCACCTGCTTTCTGCAAGGAAAAAGGTGCACAAAACAAGGCTGCGTCCACAAAAGGTGGAAGTAAAAACACCCAGAGAAGTGTCCACAAGATAGTGACATTTGCTCATGTCCTTCACCACGGAGCAAGGCTGCAGGACAAAGAGCTGCACCCACGCTGGAAGAGGAGAGTCAGTCCCAGATGAGCATCCTGTCTCCCTGTGAGAGAAAGGGGCTCTCCAAGAGAGGACAGGTCTGGGCTATCCCTCCACCTACTGCACAAACCCAAGACACATTCAAAAGTACAGACAATAAATTAAGATTGGAAAAAAAAAATAAAATCAGCATATATAATATATATAATGTAATATAATGTGCGTGTGATTGTGAAAAACAGAAATGTCATCCCCAGGAGAGAGCAAGGCATGGCAGAAGCCCATCCCTGTCCTTCTCCCGAGCCCAGCACTGCCCTGCACCCCCGATTCACAGCAGAAACACAACACCAGCGGCACCACACAGGGAGCAGGGGTTGCTCCTGGCACCCAGCTTCCCTCTGCCAGAGGGGACCTTGGGCTGAGGAGGAGCTGGCTGCTTGGTGGAGGAGTGGAGAAAAAGCCCAGCACTGGTCCCTTCATGGCCTTCACAAGGAAGGGTTCTGCAGGCAGGAAAAGGGAGGGAAAGACAGGAAAAGCAAAGTGGAATGGCAAGGGCACCCCACCCCTCCTTAACTGGCCAGGGCCCTGCCCCTCCCATGGCACAGGACCACCACCGCTGTACCAAGTAGAAAATAAAGCCATAATGAGTCTATGCTTTGGTATGTAACCTCAGTCCCCTCGGCGTTCCACCCAAACCATTATCTGTAAAACTTGTCAAATGAAATCTCTAGTGTGCCTTTGTATCACTCCTTGAACCTTTTCTTCCCCAGTGCCTGCCTTGTCCCACTCTTCCCAGCAGGATTTGTGCAGGCACCTTGCTTGAGCCCCACCAGTTACAGCTTCTGCTCTCCTGACTGGATCCTGCCAAACGCTGCCTGGTCCAGCGGCAGGTAGCGGCCTTGCCTGGAGTCCAGGAAGTACAGCCTGTCCTTCACCAGCGTGGGGTCAAACCCCTGCTTCCGCAGCTCCGTCTTCTGGAACTTGTAAGTGCCTGGAGCAGGGACAGAAGGAATGAGGGGTCACTGGCCACACACGCTCCCATCCCCACCGCACCTGGGCTGCCCCAGACCTCGCCTCGCACCCCCACGCCTCCAAGCCACCAGAGGAAGCGGCCAGGGGTGCTCCAGGGGGCAGAGGGGCTCCATCCCGACCCTACCACAGCATGGTGGCTGTAAGCAGGCTCCCCCAGCCTGGCTCCCCCCAGCCCCGTGCCCAGCGGGAGCACCCGGGCAGCTGCTCACTTGTCTTGGAGACTTCCCGCAGGCAGCGCAGGAACACGGG
>NW_008590744.1:9212-11685 GCF_000691845.1 Merops nubicus
GAGGCACTGGCAGCCTGTCAAGAATGGACACAAGGTCCTTCCAAAACCAAAGCTTGGGAAGGAGGGAACCCTCCAATTCCCACTAGGCACATCCCCAGTGGCCTCTTCCCAGCTCGCTGAGGGGAGCCTCGGTCCAGCCTCCTACAGAAGGACACATCGATCTGAACGTGCAGGACACGCTCACATTCGAGTGCCAGAGGTCTGCCTGCCTCCCCCGATTGTCCTCTACCTTCTCAGCTACCTGGGATTTCCACCCCATAAACCACCACGTCCGTCAGGCTGAGGATGCGGCTCAGTGTCCCCTCCACCTCTGTGGTGGAGACGTTCTCCCCCTTCCAGCGGAACGTGTCCCCGGTGCGGTCCCGGAAGTACATGTAGCCATATTTGTCCATCACCAGGACATCCCCTACAAGAAAATGAGGAATAAACAAAAAAAAAAAAAAAAAAAGAGGTGTGAGAGGGACAAGGAGCAACCCTGGAGCCTCTCAGGGCAGTGCTGCTAAGCCTGGGACAGCCCCCATGCCCACCCAGGTACCCTTCTCTGCTCTCAGCGGACAGCAGGGCCCTGCTTGCCTCACCTGTGAGATAGGCAAAGTCCCCTTTTGTAAACACGTCCCTGGCGATTTTCTTGTTGGTGGCCGACTGGTTCAAGTAGCCATCAAAGTGCTGCAAGGGGTTGCTCTTGACAATGCGGCCCACCAGCTGTCCTGGCTCCCCTGCAGGAAGAAAAGGGGATGAAGGGGGAAGCAACTACCCACATCCAAGCACAGAGGGTGTCTAATAGGGTTGGTGGGGTTTAACTGAGCAGAGAGTCAAATCTAGGTAAATTATCTTGAAGCATCAGGAAAGACTTGCACAGAGCTGAGGAGGCTTATCCCTGTGGTTGCCCTCACCTGGTTTGCAGCTGATACAGAGACCGTCGGGCCCCCGGATCAGCTCCATGGTGTCTTCATCCACCTTCACCAAGCCAATGGGGTACACACCCGGTAGGATCCTGCTGTTGAAGCCACACGACCCAACCTGGAACAGAAAGAGACAAGTGTGGGTGGCACACCCACCCTGAGCCTGCTGCCCACACACATCCAGGATACCACAGGCCCCAACAACAGCCAAAACCCCTCGGGGTGGATAGCAACCCACGCTAAACCTCTTGGAGCAAGCAACCAGGAGCAAACATCCTGTCTGGGTTTCCAACCCTGCCCAGGCCTCTGGGACACGGGGAGGGCGCTGAAGCCTTACGTTGTTATCGAAGTTCCCCAGGCTGCAGTTGCACTCGGTGGCCCCGTAGAACTCGGCCACCTGGGCGATGCCGAAGCGGGCCATGAACTCGCGCCAGATGGAGGCGCGCAGCCCGTTGCCCAGCGCCATGCGCACCCGGTGCCGCCGCTCCGCCTCCTGGTAGGGCTGGGTCAGCAGGGAGCGGCAGATCTCCCCGATGTACTGCACAATCTGTGGGGCATGGAAAGACTCGCTAGGACCCCTCTGCCAGGCCCTGGGTCGCTTGGGGTTTCTTCAGGGCAGGTAGGAATTACACGACGTGCCCAAAGTCCCCTACAGGTACCGCGGTGAAAGCCAGGAGTCCTGCCAGCTCATCCAGCGCCTGTCCTTCCCCGCCTAACCCGCCCCTTCAGGACACCATACCTATCTGAGACCGCCTGGCTACTCCTGGAGCATGGGAAAGGCTGGGACACGTGGAGTTAACCACCCCAGGTGGGAAGGACACCTTGGCAAGGTGGTTTGGGATGGACAGGCAAAACCTGTCTGGGCCTCCCCCTCTTCCAGCAGCTGGGCTCTCCCCAGCACAGCACAGAACCCCAGGCTCTGCTGCCCACTCCCGGCTGGCTTCTGGCCTCACCGTGCAGTTGTATTTCACGCAGTCCTCCCAAAAGTGTGAGGCTGAGAACTTCTTGCGGATGACAACCGTCATGCCCTGCAGCAGGCACTGCCCGACCCCCACGATGTTCCCTGCGGAGAAGCAGCCGGGGAGCTCTCAGTTCCCAAACACCCCCAGCCCAGCCCGCTCCGGGAGAGGACTAGGAGGGCAAGGTGGGCACCACACACAGTGGCTGGCTCACAGCTCGTGGGTGTTCACCCCACAAAGCCCCCAGGAGCACAGGCACTGCGGGGGAGACACATGGCAGCAACGTCCGGGGCCGCGCTTTGCACCTCGACACCCCAGCACACCTCAGCCAGCCAGGTGGGCACCACTTCCCTTCCCCCAGGCTGTCCATGGGGAGCAGCTATTCCAAATCCAGCCTAGGAGCTGGGATAATGCCCCCTCCACACACTCCCCACTCCAAAGGTCAGCCAGATCGATTTTTGGCTCCCAGAAAAAGGCGGAAAGCCTCGGTCAGGCCCTGCCAGCGGCAGGTGGCTCCTCCCCCACACGGAGATCTCTGCTCCACCAGGCTGAGGGCTGAGCCCCGGGCTCGGCCGCGGGGAGGAGCCGGCGGGGTCGCGGGGCGCCGCCAGC
>NW_008590744.1:11700-16137 GCF_000691845.1 Merops nubicus
GGCGGGACCGGCGGCGTGGTAGAGCGGGAGGCAGTCGTACAGCACATCCTCCGGCCTCATGCGGAAACCGTAAAAAACCAGGCTGGCCATGCGGAAGTACCTGGGGCAGGAGGGCGAAGGGACCTGTCAGCTGCAGAGCCAGAGCAGCTGAGCTGGACAGGGCAGAGCTCAGCCCCGTCCTCCCCCAGCCCCTGCCCTGGGCCTTACCGGCAGTTCACCGCGATGGCAGCTTTGGGCAGCCCCGTCGTGCCAGAGGTGTAGATGTAGAAGAGTTTATCTGGAGAGCAAAGAGGAGACAAGGTCATGTACCCAACCTAGGAGCTGGCTGAAGAAGACGTGGGGGGCAAGTCAAGTTTATACACTCTGCTCATGCCAGTTGAGCCAAAACTTTGTGATGGCACCAAGAACGTGCTGTGTTCATCCACCCTGGGCAGATCAGCTCTGTAGCACCACAGGATACTGCCCCACATAGGGCTGGGCTTCGGACAAACAGAGTAGGACCCATCCCAAAGGCCCCAGGCCCTGCTGCAGATGTCTGCCATCAGCATCCTGAGCAGATGTTCTTGCCAGAGTTGTAACCAGCAGATACACAGAAATGCCACTGCAAGTTTAGCCCCCAAAAGCTGACCACGTACCAAGAAAGCCCTTCTCAGGGGGGGTTGGCTGGTGCCGCTGGGCCGTCTGCAGGAGGGGGTCCAGGTGTTTTGCACCAGGAAGCGTGGACTCGGGGCTTCCTTCCCCAGACCAGAAGAGATGGATTGACTTCTCCAGGGAGGGCTGCACCTCCTGCATTGCTGTGAAAGTAAAGAGGGGAGATGGAGAAAGACCGCAGGGTGGTTGGAGCACAGACACAGGGAGACTGCCCAGGTTGCAGTGCCCTCGCTGTGCTCGGCAGAGCCTCCAAAAGGCTGACAGACATATCAGGCAGATGTTGTTCCCACGATTAACAGATGCTGGTACCACAGCCCAGGCCTCTTCAGGGACCAGAAGATCCTGTTTTCCACCTCTCCCCAGCCAAAACCTCTTTGGTGCCAAGAGGACTGTTGACACCATCAAGCTCAGAGGTGTGGGCTGAAACACGAGGAGTTAGAGCCAGGGTGCTGCAGGGATGTGGCCAAGAGCCACAGAGAGCAAGGGGAGGCTTGTCCTGTGCAGCAGGGCAGGCCCAACCCATAGCTCCACACAGAAGATGGACCTGAGAGGCACAAGGAAGGAGCAGCCAGGCTGGCCTGCTTGGCAGCCAGAGAGCACTGAACTCCAGGCCCAGCCCAGTGGCCAAAGGGACCAATAAGAAGAAAAAAAAAAAAAACCAACAGGTAAAATTCCTGGATAATACCCCTGTCCACTCTTTTCCACATCCCTGCCCTATGGTTTGCAGGAAAGAAGCACTAAATCCACAGACACGCCTCCCCCCGCCACATCCAGAGCACCGCTGACGCATCTGCCTGCCCCTCACCTTCCGTCATCTCCACCCCAAAAACCACAGCCTTGGAGCTGGAGATGGTGATGCAGTGCAGCAAGGCCTCCCTGCGCAGGTGGGAGTTCACGAGGGCCGTCTCCACCCCGATCTTGGCCAAGCCCAGCCACAGTCCCACGTACTGGTTGCGGGACTCCATGAAAAGAGCCACCACGTCACCAGAGCGGAAGCCTTGGGCGCAGAAGAAGTTGGCCACCCTGTTGGAGAACTCATCCAGCTGCCGGAAGGTCCAGCTCTCGCCCGTGCCTTGGAAGATCAGTGCTGTCTTCTCTGGATGTTTGCTCGCTGTCTTCTGGAAGATCTTGGCGACTGTGTTCTTCTCCCTCACGTGCCTCCACACCTGCCACTTCACCCGCAACAGGACCAGCCCGGTGCTGCCAAAGGAAGGGGGGCAAGAGGGCAGCTGCTCAGAGACCTCTGCAAAACCACTTCCTCCAGCAAAACCAGCACAGTACGAGACCTCCTCAGGAGCTGCGATAGCCCAGCACTGCTCCAGACCCTGCTCTAGGTCAGCAGCAGCTCTGGGTGCTCCCCTGAGCGGTGTGGACCTCAGCAGAGCTTATCTGCACAGATGCTTATAGCCAGGAACTGATGGGAACCGGGGGGGAGATGGGTTTTGGAAGGCTGCAGACAGGGATGTCCCCAGTCAAAGGGGCATCTTTGACAGTCAGGTGCTCTCCAAGAGGTGTCACTGCTCCCTCCCCACTAATCCTTGCCAGGAGCTGGCACAGCCTGGTACCAACTCAGAACTGACCCTGTGCAGGCACCTGATACCACGCCAGCAGCTCTGGGGACAGGGTGAAGTACAAGGACAGTCACTAGACTTCAGAGCTCAGCTGAAATCTATCTTTCCTGTGAAAACTTTGCCCGAGAGTTTGGAGCCGCCCGGGCGCAGCAGAGGGAGATCTCCTTCCAGCCAGGCTGGGTGCCAGCAGAAACCCAGGGCTGTGCAAGGAGCTGGGGCACACACACTGGGGCAGAGCAGCGGGCCAGGGGGAGGGTGGATGGTCGGGTCATCCCAGCCAGGACACCTACGTGACGTCCCTTCGTATTGTCTTCATGAATATGAGGAAGAAGTCCCATCCGCCGGATCCCAGGTAGAAGATGAAGAGAGCGGGGATGGATTGGGCCCAGGACAGCTCCAGGCTGACCCTGAAGAATAGCAGCAGTGCTGCAAAAGCAGCCAGACGCAGCATCGTGGCCTGTGGAGAGTAAGAAACCACGGCCATCAACCCATGCACACTGGACTTGGTGATAACGAACCCATGTATTAGCAGCCCCCAGTTTCCTGGATGAGGTCTCTGAGTCATCTCTCCTCCCAGCAGCGAGGACATAACCCAGCAACCCAGAGCTCACGCAGATGTAACTTTATCAGACCTTGGAGATGACCTCCCATTGAGCCACTGGCCGAGAGCTCAGCCATTCCCACCTGGGGAGCCACATCCTGCACGCCAGCCAGGGGCACAGCACACCCCAGCAGCATGAGAGGCAGGATGAAGTCATTTCATGGACATGGGAGCAGAGTCATGGCAGGAGACCCTGTACAGATATTTTGCAGGCATTGGGGTGAAGCCAGGCAGGGCTGCCTCAGCCCCTCACTCCCAGCCTGGCAAAGCCCAGCTCCACATCCCTCCCTACCCCTGGTCTCCCTGTCCCCCAGCACCAGCTCTCTTGCATGCCCGGCTCTGGGACAGCCAGCACGCTGGTGGAAGAGCAGAGCTTGACATGCTCCCCAGCACAGCTCAGAACGGAACGGGGACAGGAAACTCTGTCCTCTGAGCTCTGCTCATGTTTGCAAACCCTCATGCTGGTGGGCAGCTTCCTGGTCTGGCAGCTGCAGGCACTGCCAGAGCGGGTGTGGGACGAGGCCAGGCGCAGGCGTGCTCTGGCCAGGCTGGAGCGGGCAGAAAAAGGGCTGTCACTGCTGTCAGGAGCACCCAGATCCTCACCCTCTGCCCTGTGGACAGCAATTTAGTCACTGGGACTTGCCCCCCAAACAGCACCTCTGTTCCCATCCCACCCCCCACTTCCCCAGTCTGGCTCTGAGACGCGCAGGAGACTGCAATCTATCCAAGGCTCTTTTTGGGTGACAGCATCAGGTAAAGTGACAGTGATGTGACTCTCACAGCTCGAGGGCTCCTAGATAAAACTGGTCCTTCCTGGCATGGTTGCAGGCCGAAGAGGAAGGAAACACTCACGTCATTTCCCTTTCCTTCTTGAAGGTGGATTCACTGCTTCAAAGCTGGCAGCCCTAAGTGGGCTCTGCCACAGCCGGCAGGGCTGGGAGCCATGCCTGTGGCTTTCCCCTGTTCCGTGCAGTTCCCCCAGGTGCAGGAGCCCCTGTGGATTTGGTACGAGGTGCTGGCAGGGTGGGAACCAAGGCAGCGCCACGTGGTCACCGTGCCCTGGCATGTCACACAGGCTGCCTCACCTCCGAGCCAGTGCCACCGGCAGCAGACAGGGATGCACCAGAGCGCAACGTGCCACTCCCAGCTGGGGGCCTGGGGACGTCCTCTGTCCACAGCTCCTGCCCAGAGATCTCCCCTCGCGCCAGAGGCCTCTGAGCTCTCTCCACCAAACATCTCCAAGGCCTGAGGTCCCACAATACAGCCTCTCAGCAGGGCAGGACCTACCACATTTTTGCGTAGGAGCCTCCCTCTGCAGTTAAACAGGGTAACTCTTACATCATCATCAAACTGCTATGCCTCGGCCAAGACCCTGACCCTTCGTTACACACCAAACAGACGTGGGGAGCTGGCAGTGGAGAAGCCACACTCTGTGTGGGCAGCAAAGTGTTTTCTCTATCTCCCACTTGAAGGCAAGACAGGCCCAGACAGGCTCCTGTTATCCTCCGCTCACATCTCTGCCTCCCACCAGCAAGCCCAGTGCCTCCCACTGAGCGATAACCAGTGCGGTACCAAGGGATAACTGGTGCATTACTACCAGAGGCTTCCAGCCCT
>NW_008590744.1:16158-16497 GCF_000691845.1 Merops nubicus
GGCCAAAAAAAATTTAGGCCCGGCCTGTAGCTCCACAGCCAGCAGGCACAAAGGCAACCTGCAGGGACCCATTGCCCAGGGGCACAGACACCCATGGAGAGCCTAGAGAGCAGGTCCCAGGGGTACGGCAGGCAGGTGACCAGGATCCAAAAAGCCCCAGAACTGATGGTCAAGCTCAGGGGCTGGGAGATACTCAGAGGCATGTCTCTGGCATGAGCAGCTGGGGAGGCACCTGTCCCCACACTCAGCCCTGAGCAGGGTGACAGGGATGAGCCCACCGGTCCCGGTGAAGGACAGGGACCAGGGTCCCCCCGTTTTGCCCTCCCCTGGGGCCGGTGG
>NW_008590745.1:0-1131 GCF_000691845.1 Merops nubicus
TCCTCCCGCCCCGGCTCCTGCTCCTCCGCCGCTCCCTCCTCCGCCGCCTTGTCCCTCACCAGCCCCTGCGCTGCTGGGAGAACGGGGGGGAAAGGGGGAGAAATGGGGAGCGTGGCCCTGAGCGGAGCGGGAAGGGGATTCCCTGGGGCTGGGCTGGAGGCCCCATCCCTGCAGCCGCTCCGGGTCAGGCTGGGCAAGGCTCTGAGCAGCCTGATCTGGTTGGAGGTGTCCTTGCTCATGGAGGAGACCTTCCAAGGTCCCTTCCAACCCAAACCCTCCCATCATGGTCAGCCTGCTCTGTCTGGAGATGTCCCTGCTCATGGAGAAGTTCTTCCAAGGTCCCTTCCAACCCAAACCCTCCCATCACAGGCAACCTGCTCTTGCTGGAGATCTCCCTGCCCATGGAGGAGACTTTCCAAGGTCCCATCAAACCCAAACCCTCCCATCATGGGAAAAATAATCTGGTTGGAGATGTCCCTACTCATGGAGGAGACCTTCCAAGGTCCCTTCCAACCCAAACCCTTCCATCACGGGCAACCCAACCTGATTGGAGATGGCCCTGCTCACTGCAGGACATCGATGGCCCTTGAAAGGTCCCTTCCAACCCATTCCATGATTCTATGGGTCACCCAGAAAGAGAGATGCTCCCAGTTTGAACTGGGAATGTGGAGATCCTCAACACTCCTCCCCCGCCTGTATTTCCAAATAAAAAGATCCGGGTGGAGAGATCAATAATAAAAATGCAGGAAAAAAGTTCAGAAGAGGGCTGAGGTTGGGGGAAAACCTCCTCAAAACCTGCCCAGAATCCTCCTCCCCCCCTTCCCATCCCTCTCATGATCCCTTCGCTTCCCTGCCAGAGACATGGGGGAGAAAATAAAAGGAAAAATGAGGCTCCAGGAGAAGGAAAAAGGATTTTTTGGAGTTTTCTTACCCAGGGCCATCAGCGTCTCGTAGCTCTCCTGCATCACGTCCCGGTACAGGGCCTTCTGCCTTGGGTCCAGCACCACGTAGGGCTCCATGGCATGGCTGGGAGACAGAAAATCCCCAAAAAAATCCCTCCCTGGGGAAGAAAAACCCCTTGAAATGGGGAAATCTTTTTGGTGGTGCTTCCTGGGGGGTGGACACACTCTT
>NW_008590745.1:1240-2131 GCF_000691845.1 Merops nubicus
CAGGGGGGTGGCACGGGGCTGGTCCCTCCATGCAAGGTGGGACCCACACAGAGCCACTGGGGGGTCCCTGGTTCCCCTCATCCTGCTGGGAGACCTCATCCCGCAGCAGCCTCCACCATCCCAGTCCTCATTGGACTGGGAATCATCCTGCCCAGTTCCCTTGGTCCTCACCTGACTGGGAATCACCCTTCCCAGTTCCCCCATTCCCCATCTGACTGGGAATCGTCCCTCCCAGTGCCCCCATTCCCCATCTGACTGGGAATCGTCCCTCCCAGTTCCCCCATTCCCCATCTGACTGGGAATCGTCCCTCCCAGTTCCCCCATTCCCAGGGGCCAAATCCTGCAACTCAGGACCAGCCACAGAGCAGGATCACGCCCCTCCTCAGCCCTCCCAATTCCCCAGTCCTCATCTGACTGGGAATCATCCCTCCCAGTCCTCATCTGACTGGGGATCGTCCCTCCCAGTTCCCTTTTTCCTCATCAGACTGGGAATCACTCTTCCCATTTTCCTCATTCCCCATCTGACTGGGAATCGTCCCTCCCAGTTCCCCCATTCCCCATCTGACTGGGAATCGTCCCTCCCAGTTCCCCCATTCCCCATCTGACTGGGAATCGTCCCTCCCAGTTCCCCCATTCCCCATCTGACTGGGAATCGTCCCTCCCAGTTCCCCCATTCCCCATCTGACTGGGATGCTGCTCCCCCTCATCCTCCCCCAGGAACACCCCGAAGGGGCCCAATCCTGCCGAGGCCGCTCAGGACCGTTCACCGAGCAGCATCAGGTCCCTCCTCGGGGTCCCTCCGGCCGGGGACCCGTCCCCCCAACCCCCCCGGGAGCAACGGGGTCCTCCCCTCCCAGGCTTGGGGGATGCACAGACCCCCCGGGGACCCCC
>NW_008590745.1:2321-2549 GCF_000691845.1 Merops nubicus
CGCGGTGTGCCTCCACGGCGGAGGGTTTTTTTTTGGGGGGGGGGTCCCTCTTGGGCAGCTGGGTGGGAGAGGGGCAGGTTGGGCTGGTTGCTCCCTCGCAAGAAAGGAGATTTTTCCCAGCTGGAAAAATGGCCCGAATTGTGTTTTGGTTTTTTTGATCAGGTGGATGGTGAAAAACGCTTCACAGCCCCCCCAAAATAACCCCCAGAACCCCAAAGGAGGAGGAAT
>NW_008590746.1:0-231 GCF_000691845.1 Merops nubicus
TGATGGGGCGTGCGTGAGCTGGCCCCTGGGGGCCAGTGGCTCCCATGTTAAGTGGCCCAGGACCCTGTATCCCACCAGGCATGGGGCCACGGGGGGTCGGACCGGGCCCTCTAGGCTCCAGGCCCCGGGGCTCCAAGACCCTGGCCTCCATGGCCCTGGCTTCCAGCACTCTGGGCTCCAGGACCCGCGGCTCCAGGCCTCGCGCCTCCAGGGCTCGCGCCTCCATCACGC
>NW_008590747.1:0-867 GCF_000691845.1 Merops nubicus
TACCCCCGCGGGGCCTCATCCTGCACCGCTTCCCTTTCACTCAGGACACAGGGGGAGACTCTGGGGGCCCGAGACCCAGTCTGAGTGGTGCTGGGACCTGCGGTGCTGCGGTTTGGGCACCTCCACCCCTCCCTGCCTCACAGGGCCTGTCCTGCTGCTCCGCAGGGGCCCTCGCCTTGGCGTGGTGCTCGCAGGAGGAGCGGGGACCCCCAGTGAAAGGTCACCACCTCCAGTCACCACAGACAGTGCTTTTACACTCACCAGCAGTGCCTTTCCCCACGTGGGGTGGTGCTGGACACCCTGCACACCAGTGTGTGGGTGGGAACTCGTGGGCACCTCCAAGGGAAGGACTGCCAACTCCCAGGCTCAGCACCTTTGGCCCCAGCTCCTCTGTGGATTTGCCTGGAGCCCGTTGTGTGGACATGAGCTCATTGTTAGACCTGTAGCACTGAGCTGGGCACCTCTGCTTCTCCCTGGTGCTGCCCTGACCCGCTCTGCAGGCACAGCCTGGCCCTCGCCCACGGGGCACCGGGTCAGCACCCTGGGTGCTGCCCAGTCCCATGGCCCAGGGGGTTGTAAGCCCCAGGGACCAGCCCCTGGTGCTGTGTCTTTGCAGGAGCATGTCTGGGCTCCCACGGCCGAGCCAGCACTGAGCTGACTTTGCCTGTGTGCTCGGTTGATGTGGAAATAAAAGTTTTGGGGAAGATGGGAGGCTGTTTCAGCGGCCCTGGCTGGGCTGCAGCAGAGACTTGGCCCCGGGGGGTGCACCCCAAGCCCAGGGTAGTGTCAGACATTGGCACAACCCACACCCAGTTCCTGCACCGATGCCTCCTGGGGCAGCTGGGCACCCAGCCACAGAGGTGCCCA
>NW_008590747.1:969-1434 GCF_000691845.1 Merops nubicus
ACTGCAGGGGCTTCTCCTGTCCAGCATGCCTGAAAACAGCCCCTCCTGAGCAAAACTTCCCTTTTATTCCAGCAGCAGAGCCCACGGCCAAAAGGGGGAAGGAGGCACTTGGTGGTGCTGAGTAGAGCAGGATTATACCCCCCCGGCTGGCTGCGGGGTGCTGCACAGCACCTCCTGGAGTGCAGCACCTCCTGGACTGTGGCATGGGGCTGCAGCAGGGCCACTACACATCAGTGGCTGGGCCCCACTCGTAGCCTTCATCCTGGTCCGAGTCGTCCCTGGCCCGTGTGAACCTCCTCCTCACAGCATCGTGCTCGTAGTCCCTGAGGACAAGAGGCCACAGTGCTGCCACCTGCTTCGGATGTGGGGCAGGGCAGGGCCAGGCAGAGCTGGCACCGAGGGCTCCTCATGCCCTCCCCCAGCCCAGTGCTGGCCACTTTAACCCCCCTGAGCTGGCCCTAGGGT
>NW_008590748.1:0-246 GCF_000691845.1 Merops nubicus
AGCGCAGGGCAGGGACGGGGCTGGTGCGGGGCTGCCCGGGAACAAGGGGAACCCCAAACCTGGGGGCTCTGGGGCCGTGTGGCCAGCCCAGCCCCGTCCTGCTTCACGCTCACCTGCATCCGGATTCTCCCCAGAGTCAGAGCACGAGGGCTTGCCCTATTGGAAGACTATCCGATTTGGATATATTTTTGGAAAGCGTTGAGAAGACCACCTTCTCCATGGCGCTGGGTGAGAGCAGGGCTTCGC
>NW_008590748.1:582-806 GCF_000691845.1 Merops nubicus
CCGTGCGGCCCCCCCCCTCCCCAACGGCCCCCCCCTGCCACATTCTCCTCATCCAATCCCCGTCTGCTCTCCTCTGTAGCAGTTTGCTAGCCACGTTCCGAGGCAGCGCTCCAGGCGGGAACGCTGCACCCAATTCCGATACGCGGACATCAGGGGAGCCATCGAACGGGCAGAAGAGAAGGTGAGGACCCGACCAGAACCAAGAGATCTGTGGCAGGAGAGGG
>NW_008590749.1:0-31617 GCF_000691845.1 Merops nubicus
AGCCTGGTTTGAAAAGAAACCCCAAGCACGGTAAGCCTTGTGTGAAAACAAATTCAAAACCTAACCAAACCAAAACAACAAAACCCACAAAAAAACCCAACATCATATCCCATCTGAAAAAAATAAAATCCAAACTCTTTCACATTTTAGGTTACAGTGGCTTTATAATTCTAGCTTTATGTCTTTGTCCTTTAGTTTTGTATTTTCTTTTAGATTTATATTGAATGGTATAAAGTAGATTCTTGTCTAGTGCTTTTTTGAGAATGGGTTTCTTGATGTATTTCTGATTACTTAGGGTGATCACTATGCAGTTTAGTTTATGTGAAACCATTAAAATTTAGATGACTGAAATCTCAAAGTGGTTAGAATAGTATTAAAATCATAACAAGAAAATTTCACAGTCATAATTAACTTTCCTTTTGTTACTTATATGTAAAGTATGTTACAGAAGAATGTTTGCTTTGCTATGATGTTAGAATGGCCATGAATAGTGTCCATGATCAAATTTCTGCTTCAGTTTTCATTTTAGATTTAAAATTAGAACTGTCTTCTTCAAGGTACAGCTGTTGTGTTGCAAAATTTAAACACTCTAGTAAAAAATGATTGTAAACTTTAAAACCCAGTTGATTAAAATATAAACTCTCAGATGTTATTGGTATAGTTACAATATTGCCAGTGTTGAAGCCAAAAATGACAATTACCTATGTTAATTTTAACCCAGTATTAGACTAAAAAAAAAAACCACAAAAACATGGATAGTGTTAATAAGCTTACTGATTGATGTAGTTCTTGCTTGCATCAGAAGTGACTTCAGAAACTACCTCACATACTGCAGATGCAGAATACAGGTGAAATAACAGTTGGAAGATGAAGGTGTTCTCTAGTGAAAAGTAGCACTGACAAACTAAAATCTCCTGCTATTCCTGTGATTCTGTTAACTGCAAGTTTTTACTTTCACCATAAATACAGCTGATGGAGAGAAAGAAGACCAGTTCAATGGCAGCCCTCCAAGACCACAACCTAGGGGACCAAGAACACCTCCAGGCCCCCCTCCTCCTGATGATGATGAGGATGAACCTATTCCAGTGTCAGGTAGAATGAGAACAGGCTGTGTTTTATTTGCTGCACATCACTGCTTGGTGGAGGCAGAATTCTGTGTTCCTACTCAGTGTGAATTTTCCTGTCTGCTGTTACTCCTGCTGGACAGATTTGAAGGAAAATCTGTTGCCTATATTAAATTGTATCAATTTAAAAGTTAGTAGATTTGAGAATAGTAGCTGTTGACCAATACACTGCTTGAGTAAGCTGTTCATATTTTACAGCAGTGTTCTGTTGACTCTGGTATTCATGGCCCTTCCCATCCCTCTGCAGCATCTGCCGAATTCTCTGTTCCCCACGTGGCTTAAAAGCGCCAGGAACTCTTCCCGTGCTTCTGTATAGTCTTACTGGACTTAGTGATGGTTGCTTGTGTTCAGTCAAATCACCCAAAGATTTTCTTCATGGTGCCTTTTTTGTATCCGCTATGCACAATGCAAAATTCTAAAATATATTATTGAGCATTGGGTTTCAGAGAAGTATTCTTATTTCTTAAACTTTGTACCTATTTTTAGTGGTTGGGGAAAAAGAGGACGATGTGGACCACAGAGAGGATTACTTTGAGCCCATTTCTCCTGATCGAACATCTGTTCATCAAGAAAGCCCATATTCTGATGATGGAGAAGTGGAGGAAGATCAAGCAGAAGAAGAAGATGAAGATGATGTGGATGTTGAGGAGGAGGAGGATGAGGATGATGATGATGATGATGAGCATACAGTAGAGAGTATTGCTGATGAGGAAGAGGAAGAGGAGGAGGAAGATGAAGATGAAGAAGAGGGTGAAGAGGAAGAAGAAGGTGAAGGTAAGTGAAATTGTAAAAAGTTAAGGGGAAAAAAAAAAGTGATGATTATGAAGTTTTTATGGCAGTACCATTATGATGAGAAGAGAAGTGAACCTTTGCCTTGGTCATTGGACCATTGCCTGCCTTATTTATCTTTCTGACGTCTCTTGAGAGAAGTATTTAGTTGTGGAATATTTATTCCTTTACAGTAAATCTTCCTGTTACTTTCTATAAATAGAGAAAAATAGATACAGCTTTTATAGGTGAGAATTAAGATTTTATCTTGTTAACTGTTTTGTTTAAAAATGCAATAAAGTGGTGAAAAATGGTTTCTTAATCAAAAATCAAGCACAGTTGTGTAAGTAAAAATGTCAGTAGTCATCTTCTTGCCTTACTTAAAGTTCCCTCCTTTGCTTGTGTAAAATTTCAGGCTAGAAATTCTATGGTAGATGCAGTCATAGGAAGAAAATTGGACAATGTTCTTGTAGTAGTATGTAGTGTTCTTGTATCTTAAACTTTTTGCTTTATACATGGTTTTAAATGTTTCTCTTATTACATTAAAAACTCACTTTTATCTGGAGTGGGAAAGCTTTCTGTGTGTTAGCGTATGATTGTTCTTTAACGCATAATAATTTTATTAAATAAATGATTACTTCTTAATTTTGAGCAGATTCTCAGTAGCTACAAACTTTTATCCATAATTGATTTTTATTTCATAACTGAATTTTTTTTCTTTTTTAGGAGATGATGGATATGAGCAGATTTCAAGTGATGAAGATGGAATTGCTGATCTGGAACGTGAAACATTTAAGTATCCAAGCTTTGATATTGAGTATACTCCTGAGGATCTGGCATCTGTGCCTCCCGTGACGTATGAACCTTTTGAAAGGGAGCTTGGACCTCTTTTATACTTCAGCTGCCCTTACAAGACCGTATTTGAAAATGAAGTTGGAAAAATAAAGGAGCAAGACCCAGAAAAAGAAAATTTGGGGGCAGTGGAAGCCTCAGTTAAATTAACTGAACTGTTGGAATTATATCAAGAGGAAAGGGGTGCAAAGTGGGTCACTGCACTAGAAGAAGTTCCGAGTTTAATAGTAAAAGGATTGAGCTACCTGCAGGTGAAGGACACAAAGCAAGACTATATTACCCAGCTGGTAGACTGGACCCTGCAAGCTTTAAACCTTCAGGTAGCTCTCAAACAGCCCATTGCTCTGAACGTCCGACAGCTCAAAGCTGGGACAAAACTGGTGTCGTCCTTAGGAGAATGTGGGACTCAAGGAATAACGGCGCTCTTGCAGGCAGGAGTTATTAATGTCTTATTTGAGCTGTTGTTTGCAGATCATGTCTCATCCTCCCTTAAACTTAATGCTTTCAAAGCTTTGGATAGTGTTATTAGTATGACTGAGGGAATGGAAATGTTTCTAAGGGGTGGTGTAGATGCACATGAAAAAAGTGGTTATCAGAAGCTCTTGGAACTCATACTGCTAGACCAGACTGTGAGAGTAGTGACTGCTGGTTCTGCAATTCTCCAGAAATGTCACTTCTATGAGATTCTCTCAGATATTAAGAAGGTGGTTGATCAGTTAGCAGAGAACACTCCTTCTCTTCCTAATCATGCGGAACCGGAGCAGGACCAGGACATGACAGGACTTGAAAGAACCAACCAAGAATATGAGAATGATGTGGAGGCTCCTATGGACATGGATCATCTTTTGGAATCTTCTAATATTAGCGAAGGAGAGATGGAAAAACTTGTTAGTCTTCTTGAAGAAATCTTCCATTTGATGGAAACTGCTCCTCATACAATGATTCAGCCACCTGTGAAATCTTTCCCAACCATGGCACGCATTACAGGCCCTCCAGAAAGGGATGATCCATACCCTGTCCTGTTTAGGTATGGCAATTGCAGGTTCACTTTCTGGAGTGAATTTCCACCAGTTTGATATAGGTATTTTTTTAAGGGTGACCTTGCTGACTAACACTTTTCTAGCTGTTTCCCTTTGTACTTTTTTGGAGGACTCTGGATTATAAAGTCTGAGAGAGCTTGATAGTTAATGTTCCTATTATTTTGTTGTCTCTTAACCAACCTAGCATGCGTATAACAAGAAGTCTTCAAATCACCACTTGCATAAGCCATAAAGGTTCATTTCTCAGCACATTTAAAACATTTAATGCAGTGTTGATGATGATTCAGATACAGCAAATTTAATAAAATACAAAGTAGTATTTTGTTTGCAGATGAGGTGAGGATTTTTTTGTTTTTTTCTTAAAGCATTATATTTAGAGATTTATGTCCTGTAAATATTACAGCAATTACATTTTGTAAGATTAAAATTTTGTACTACTTCATAATTACTATTTCTCATAGTCCACAGAGCAGTAAGTGCTGAAGCTAAGAGACGTGTCATTTTGTACGATGGTGTTATGCAGTGTTGACAAATGATTATAAAATTACAGTTGTCTTTTTTTTTCCCCCCCGGTTAATTTTATTTTTTCCAGGTATCTTCATAGCTACCATTTCTTGGAATGCATTACCTTGCTGCTGTCCATGCCAGTGACGGGTGCACACCCAGGTGTGCTGCAGGCTGTACGAGATATCCTGCGCTTCCTGGCACAGTCACAAAAGGGACTTCTTTTCTTCATCTCTGAATATGAAGCAACCAACTTGTTGATCAGAGCACTCTGTCAGTTTTCGGATCCAGATCAAGAAGAAGGTCTCCAGTCGGACGGTGGCAACGAGGACACTTTTGCTCTGTGGCTCCTGCATTCGACACAGACCTTACAGTGCATTTCGGAGTTGTTCTGCCACTTCCAGCGGTGCGCGGCCAGCGAGGAGACCGACCACTCGGACCTGCTGGGGACGCTCCACAACCTTTACCTCATCACCTTCAACCCCGTGGGAAGGTCTGCTGTGGCGCATGTGTTCAGTCTGGAGAAAAATCTCCAAAGTCTTATTACTTTAATGGAGTACTATTCCAAAGAAGCTTTAGGGTAATTTATGCATTTATTTATATCCTTTTAATTTTTTTTTTTCCTTTTAGATCATGATGATTTTATTTAAAAACCAAACAACTTTGCAGCAGACGAATGCAAAAGCGATTCGGGCCTGTCGTTTGTAATCAAGTACTTAATACTGAAAATCTGCATAGGTCACCCACAGAGGTGCCATAGTGTAGGTCCAACTTTGGGCTGTATGAAAAAATCAGTTCTCATACAGCATAAAATTAGACTGTGAAACAAGCAAAATATTTGCCTGGGGCAACTGGGCAATGCACAGTTCCCTGGGGTGAGAATCTCTTAGATCTTTAAGTTCTTACAGAATAAGACTTAAATGCAGTCAGTACAAACTATCTCTGGACAGGCAGTTTTGCCGCTTTAGGTAGAGGTGCCTTCAGAATGAGGTTTGTGAAACAGATGGAGTTGCGAAAGATGATTTGTGTGCTGCTTGGCTCACTCTCGTCTTGTGGATGCTGAAATAAATGCTAAGTCAATGTAAAAGAAAGCTTTCACTTTTCAAAAAGCACTGGGGAAAATTGTTCAGGGTTTTTTTTGGGTTGATAATTATATGGGGCAATCCTTGGTGAATGTAAAAGTTCTGTAGGTAGATCTTTAGGGGTCAAAGATTGAAAATCTGACAGACATCCAGTTGTATTAGCTGAGATGTAAAGAAACCCCTTGCTGTTGTTTCAGAGACTCAAAGTCCAAGAAGTCAGTTGCTTATAATTATGCCTGCATCCTTGTTTTGCTGGTGGTTCAATCTTCTAGTGATGTCCAAATGCTGGAGCAGCATTCAGTGCCTTTGCTGAAGCTTTGTAAAGCAGATGAAAATAACACCAAATTGCAAGGTATAGTATGTCTCACTATCAACTGAATTGTTTAGATATAGAGAACAAGCTTTTTATTTGCGGATAATTGGTGCTTCACAATCATCTAATTTGGATAAAGTGCATAATGAAATTCCTTTTCTAGCTGCATCTGCTTAGTTGAATCACTGAGCTAATGTGGTTGCTTTTTTTTTTTTTTTTTTTTTTCTCCTGTTAGTGAAGGTTAAATAAAAATTTTTTTTGTAGTTAATTTATTTTTCAAGTAATATTAACTACCATGAATTTTTGATATTTACAGGAAGTTTAAAATTATATCTGTATTGAAAATAGGAGAGCAAATTTTAGTAAAAGTAGTCAGTGAGCTGACTCTTATTGTTCCCTTTGGTGATGTAGCCTTTTAGGGTCCTTATATACTAAAAAATAACCCTGGGACTGTTTTCTGGCACCTAGGCCAACTGTCATGGAATAGTCTGTTACCCTGTAGCTAAATCTTTTGACCTCCTGACTGTGCCTTGATGTGTTTCCTGGTTTGTGTTGTCTTACAGATAGTCCCAGCTCATTTGGAGAAGTCCCACTGGGAACTATTCTGACACCTGAATGTTGAAACTCTATGATGTCTGGAGTTGTGCTTAGCACTGCTTAATTGACTCATGGAGACATACCAATAATTTCTTCCAAAACTTAGATGCACTGAGGGAAATCAGAATTTTTCACAGCTTTAGTTTAATTCCTTCTGTACCATGCTTTTATTTCTTTGCTCCTCACCTGATCATCAGATGATTTTGTGAGAAGCAGGGCTAGTTTATTAAGCCAAATAATGAAATCAGTCTGACAGTATTTGTTTATTTATATCCAGTTGAACTTTGAACCTTCACATTCTTTTATATATTTTCAGGGACAGTGAGTTTTAAAACTTTAAATTCCTTGTCCTCAGAAATTGGGACTTTCAGGTTATCCTAGAATAAGAGAGACTGTTAATCTGTAAGGATTTCCAGACTATGTATGTGTTACTGGTAAAGAGATTGGCTCCGCGTGGGCACTTAATAGGAGTTTTGTGTTCAATTTGTAATAACTTGTTATGTAAATTAAAGAGAATGTGTTAAGTACATTAAACTAAGTACATCTTTGTTGAAAAAAGTTTTATGTTCATAAATGCACTTCAAAAAGTTACTTGATTAACTCTAAGCTTTTTTTTATTCCCTAGAGCTCAGCAAGTGGCTTGAACCTTTGAAAAATCTTAGATTTGAAATAAATTGTATTCCAAATCTCATTGAATATATCAAACAGGTTAGTAAAACACAGAGAGATGCTATCTTTTAGTCGTGCTCTATAAGCTTAGACCTTCTGTAGTTTGATATTTTTGTCTTAGGTATATACCAACATATGATATTTAAAAGATATACTACTATCCAAAATAGATGTTTTTGTTGAAGCTTCTGATCTGGGCTGGTTCTTGCACTCAGTTATATTTATTGGAACAGAATTTAAGATAACTGCATGATACAAAGATCCAACTGTTTAAATCTTTTACATTTCCACAGAACCATAACTCAAACGTTGATGCTCCATTTTTTGATTCTGCCATATTCATGACTGCTTTCCAAAAGGTGGAATAATTGAACTTAAGTTTTGTGGAATACTTATAGTAACTGAGTGCAGAATCTGAATATTAAGCTAGTGCTAGACGTTGTAAAATCCTTCCATGTAATATGGGTTCTTTTTTTTTTTTTTTTTCTCTTTCCTAAAAGAATATTGACAGTTTGATGACCCCAGATGGAGTTGGTCTTCCTACTGCACTTCGTGTTCTTTGTCATGTTGCATGTCCACCGCCTCTGGTAGAAGGTATGGTTGATATATTTGTACTGCTTAACACAGAAATCTTAGTTTTCTGAGTCTTCTCCTTAAACTTAAAGTGTACTGGTAATTGCCCAGGAGAAACTAGACATACAGAAATGTTATTTCTTTTCTGTGCAGGTCAACAGAAGGACCTTAAATGGAATCTTGCAGTTATTCAACTCTTCTCTTCTGAGGGAATGGACACCTTCATCCGTGTGTTACAGAAGCTGAACAGTGTCCTTATTCAGCCCTGGCGACTCCATGTCAATATGGGCACCACACTTCACAGAGTGACCACGATTTCTATGGCCCGCTGCACACTTACTCTCCTGAAAACAATGCTAACAGAACTCCTGAGGGGTGGATCCTTTGAATTCAAAGACATGCGTGTTCCATCAGCACTTGTTTCTTTACACATGCTCCTGTGTTCTATTCCTCTCTCGGGCCGCTTAGATAGTGACGAACAAAAAATTCAGAATGACATTGTTGATATCTTACTGACCTTTACACAAGGTGTTAATGAAAAACTTACCATTTCTGAAGAAACTTTAGCAAACAATACTTGGTCTTTAATGCTGAAGGAAGTTCTGTCTTCGATTTTGAGAATTCCCGAAGGCTTTTTCTCTGGACTTATATTGCTTTCAGAATTGCTTCCTCTTCCACTGCCCATGCAGACCACTCAGGTATAATTTAGATTTATTTAGTCTTTAAAGAATTTTAATTTTTTATAATAAAGTTTAGATCATTTTTGTAGTTGTGGAAAAAACAGATGTGTGAAAGGATGAAGTAAAATTTCTGTAAAGCATTTGTGTCCATATAGATTTTTTTGAAGATACATCTTTTTCATCAGACACAAAATTGCTGTCTGGAGCATCTTTTTAAATTAGCAGTCGTACATTGTTCTTTTGTTCCACGTGAAATTATCTAGACTCCCATTCAGTTACTTAAATGATTGGCTATAAAGCCTTTGAACTTAACCCTGAATGCCAAACTCAGTATATTAAGTCTCTCTTTTTATTTTGGCACGGATCTTGAATATGTGTCTTTCAAGTTAAAAGATACATGACAGCTCACGCTCCTGAAAGGATTCCTAATATGCTGGAGTTGTGCCCTGTCGTTCAGTGATAATAATGAAAACGGCGTTCCATGTTTTTGATGAAGTACTTAGTCTTCATTTATGCATTGTGATAGAATTCAGGTTTTATGATAAAAGTTGAAAGGAGAAACCTCCTGTCCTTCTGTTCCTGCAGGTAATTGAACCACACGATATTTCGGTGGCACTCAACACCAGGAAGCTGTGGAGTATGCATCTCCATGTTCAGGCCAAGCTGATACAAGAGATAGTCAGGTCTTTCTCTGGTTCATCTTGCCAGCCTATTCAGCACATGTTGAGACGTATTTGTGTTCAATTGTGCGACTTGGCTTCTCCTACTGCTCTTCTCATCATGAGGACTGTATTGGATCTGATTGTAGAAGACCTACAAAGGTAACTGTGTTTCCTTTTGCAAAGATGTCTTTAACGAACTGTTAATTTACCTTCGTTCTGTGTAGTAGATTTACCAGGAGGAAAATACTTTCAGAAATATTACTTATCTATTATGAACTGAATGGATTCTTGGTCCAGTGCTATGTACTGTGTCCTGACAATGCTTAATGTTGCCAAGGTACCATCTCATACTTCTGAGTTTTGGTGTAGACAGTTTCACATTGTATGTTTCTAGTAAGTATTTTAGGAAGATTTTCTTCAGGCTGTCCCTAAAAAGCCTTGTCCATGAAAAGCTTCTAAAGGACATATCTGATATAAAAAAAAAAAAAAAAAAAAAAAAAAAGTGGGTCAGTAAAGTTTGCTATACTGGGATTTGTGTAACAGGAAAATGTACATATGTTTGTAACTGGTGGAAGCTGAATACTACAAATTCAGAGGATTTTGAAACAATGAGTGCTGTTTATTTAAAAGCGTAATTATCCACATAGAATTACATACTGTTTTTATAAAAGTGTATTCATCTATATACAATTAGATGCTCTATGGCATGTTAAATGCATACAGTCATTTAGTGAAAGTTGATCAGTTTTCACAAAGTAAATGAAACTGCAAGTTTAAGTGTGTGTACAATAAATATTGGTGGTGTGGTGCGTTTTTTTTTTTTTTTCTTTTTTTTTTAAAATCAGAATTCTACAATACCTGTAATGGTTGTTTTTGTAGTGTTTTAGATGACTTTAAACCAGCTCTTTTAAAGTGAATTGTTATCCTTTCAGCAACACAGAAGAGAAAGAGAAGCAGTACACGGGACAGACCACCCGCTTACTTGCTTTATTGGATGCCCTGGCTTCACACAAAGCTTGTAAATTGGCCATTTTGCATCTTATCAGCGGGACTACTAAAGGTGATGAAAAGTATGCAGAGGTTTTCCAGGAGCTCTTGGCTTTGATGCGATCAACTGGGGACAATGTCACTCATCAGCAGTGTGCTGAATATGTAACTTCCCTTTTGCAGTCCCTCTGCGATCAGGTATTGTCTATATTTAATGCATAGTGTGTGTTGATCATTGTAGGAGGCAAATTAAGAGAGGTTATTTTTTAGGTACACAACACCACAGCAATGTTGTTAAAACACAGAAAGATAAAACTCGTATGGTTGGCTGCTTTGGCAGACTTGTTGTCTTGTTGCTCTTGAATGTAAATCCTTTAATTTTATCATGTCTTTAGTGTTAGGTGCACTATTCTGGTAGCTCATTGGAGACCAAAAACTGAAGGGCACAAAGATTGACTGTCCCCTCAGCTGAGAGAGGGATGTCATTTCTCCCTGATGGCTACTGGCAAAACTTGTGTTTTCACCATTCACCTCTTACCTCATTGAGTAAATACGTATCTTTTAGATGTCTAATTGAAACCTCTTAAAAAATGTATTCCACATATAAATATATACATGATATGCTACTACCATAAAACTCCACCATTTGAAAAGAAAGCATAAGTTACTAGAGCAAGGTAAGAAATATTGTCTGAAAACTGATTCATAGACTGGCCCTTGTAGTTTCTCATTAGTTGCATGCATAGATTTGCATGTCATTGTTTGCCTTACTAGTTGGATGTCTTTATTTGCTTTAGTCCTTACCAACTTAGGCAAAAGACATTTGGCCATTGGTGGTCAGTAGAGATTAATCAGCCATCTGCATATAAACAAGAGCCCTTTGCCCATGCAAATTTATTGTGAAAGTCAATCGTGTTTTATTTTATGTAAAATGTGGAGGGGGCTGTAGATCTCAAACTTCCTAGGTGGTGTCTGCAGCCTCTTTATTTTCATAGAACCACAGAATCTTAGATTATCTCAAGTTGGAAGGGACCTGTAAAGATCCTGGTAAGTATTGCTGGTCAGTAATAACTGAAATACAGGAATTAGGTGATCAAAGGGTAGTGAAAGATCCTTGTGCTTCTGGCTTAATGTAGGGTTTATACTTACTGCTGATAGAATAAATTTTTTTTACTGTGTGCATATTAATAATTTTTTATAGGATATTGCACTCATTTTACCAAGTTCCTCAGAAGGCTCTGTGTCTGAACTGGAGCAGCTTTCCAACTCCTTACCAAGCAAAGAGCTGATGCCCTTGATTTGTGACTGTCTAATGGAAACACTAACTAATTCTGAGAGCAGTTACACTTGTCTGCTGACCTGTATCCGAACGATGATGTTCCTTACAGAGCATGACTATGGCTTCTATCACTTAAAGAGGTATGGTGTTTTAAGATATCACTGGCAACTTAAAATTATTTTAAAACTTCTGCAATGTGAAATAATTTCCTCCTCATCTAGTAGGAAGTGTTGAGGACAAGACACCTGAACTTTCATTTCACTTTGGGTCTTCAGTGTTTTACTTGGTTGTTTAGTCTTTCTTCACTTGTGATTCTACCTCTGAATGGTATCTGCAGTATGTACACAGGAACACTTTCTTTCAAGAAACAAATAAAGCATTGAAAAAAGGTTTGTACACTCTGTTTCCTCACTCCGAGGCTGTAGGATTGGAGTGAGATACAGTGCTTGTGTCCTTCCCTTTGGAGTCACTCATTAGTTGAAGCTCTTGTTGGAGAGCTGTCTGTCATTCCCTCTGTTTTGAGGGAATCCAGTTTGCATTTCTACAGAGTGTTCTGGCCTCCAGGCAATTAAGGCTTTGGAAATGAGGAATTTTTTAAAAACTTTTATTGACTCTGCTCACTTTCAAACAGAATATATAGACTCATTGGACAGTATTTTGTTGTTTTGACACTTGATTCCTTGTCCTGTATTTGGACCTGCTTCTGTCCACTGAGATGAGGTGCAGAGAGATGAGAAAGTTATGAGGTTGTGGAAGAGGAAACAGTAGCACCTGGAGCCTTGTCCATAAAAGGGTGTTTCAAACACTCTTCCAAGCAGTGCTACAGAACTGGGCTGCTCAGACCCCCAGAAGCTATACAACCTGCAAATTAAAAATAAACTTTCCAGTTTGTTTCTGCAGTTAGGCATCATGGAATGCAGTGAAACTGTAACAGCAAGCAGGATCCCGCTTTATACATAACGCCCTTGTGCAAGCAAATGTTTCTGTACTTCCATCCCTTTTAAACCAAAGATGAAAATGTAATTTCTTGTGGGTTTTAGAGGTATTGTTGTAGTACGTGTAGCTGTAAAGGTCCCATCTGAAATACCTACAGACAGCACTGACGAGAACAACAGTCTAGCAGGGAGAAAATAATGATGCTCTTGCTTCATTGTCAAAACTTGATAACTGTAGAATTTAACATGTCTTTTGCGTATATCTTGTTTTCTTATAACAAGTCATGGTAGAATAGTCACAATGTATGCACTAATAAAAGTATTTTCTCTCTTTTCATTATAAAAACAGCTCTCTAAGAAAACACAGCACTGCTCTGTACACTGTATTAAAGCGAGTAATAACTAGTTTTAGCAAAGACACAGGTGAACTGGCCTCTTCTTTTTTGGATTTTATGCGGCAGATTCTAAACTCTGATACGCTGGTAAGTGAATATGTATTGAACACTTATACAAGCAGCTGCAGTTCCCTGAAATCTGCAGTGTGAGACATGTTCAGGAACAATTGTTTCAGAAACCAGTTGACTGTGTAAAGCTTTTCCATCAGTAGTGTTAGCACCATCCTATTTTTAAATGAAGTTGGTGAAAGATGGGCAGAATATATGTTTAGTAAATAGGGTTTTTTTTTCAATAGTAAGAACTGCATATTCACAGAATGTTCACAGAATCACAGAATGTTAGGGGTTGGGAGAGATAACCAGAGATCATCGATTATTGATTGAGATTTGCTTCCTAAGTGAATAGCGTGCTGTTGTGTCCAGGTTTTAGATTCATGGCATGTTATTAGAGAGTTGCTGAACTGATACATAGTAGAGAGAGGAATCCAAAATATTTGTTAATTCTGTGATACAAACCTCAGCTTACATAGGGAAGGGATTGCATTCATCTTGACATAGCATCTCAACTTCGCTATTGAAGTGTACTTTATTAAAATATTTTCTGTAATAGTTTTTTAAATCAAGAAATTAGTCTTGTTTTGCTAGATTTACTCTAATGTATGTTTGAATTCTGAGATGTTTGCAGTCCAGAAGTATAATGAATATTTTAAGTGTACTGATTTCCCACTTGTCAAATATTTCAGGGATGCTGTGGAGATGATGGAAGCCTTATGGAAGCAGATGGATCTCATCCAGGCAGAACGTTTGGTCTAACTACTGCAGAGTTAAAACACCTACTGCAGAACAAAGAAGAAACCCCAGAAAACCTGCTACTTGATCTGGAGAAACATGTTATGGTAAAAGAACTTAAATGAAGTTACGTTGCAGTCTAGTATCTGAGCATGTTTTTAAAACAATATGGACCTTCCCTCCTTGATGAGAAGGGTGGACAATTCGTTGGCATACCTTGTGCAGCTGTTTTAACAGTTATGTCCAAGATCACATTTTCTGATGCAGGATGAATTCTGACTTCATTGTTTGTATTGTGGTAATGCTGAGAAGTTTCAGATAGAGTTGGGATCCCCTCGTGCTGAGAGCACTTGCATACCATAAGAGCACAGACAGTAAACTCTGTGATTAAAGGGTGATACTGTTGGATATTGTCCTGGTTTTGGCTGGGATAGAGTTAATTTTCTTCCTAGTAGTGGGTATAGTGCTGTATTCTGGATTTAGGATGAGGACAATGTTGATAACACACTTATGTTTTTATTCGTATCTAAGTTATGTTTACACTAAGTCAAGGATTTTTCAGCTTCCCATGTCTTGCTAGGGGAACGAGGGGTGGACAAGAAACTGGGAGGGGACACAGGGGTTAAGCTGTGACAGATGTTTTCGTCAGAGACTTGAATAATGGATACATCTTCAGTGAAATTGTGGGTGACATTAAGCTGGGAGAGTGACTAAAGTGACAAACAGCAAAGCCTCAATCCAGAGGGACCTTGATAAACTTTTCAGAATTTAGCAGAAAGCTTGTGTCAAAATTCAAAGTTGTAGAGTGAGAGCAGGATAACCCCATGCCTTGATGTGGGCTGGGCTGAAAAGGGCCAGGGGGTTATGGTGGATGTTAGGTTGAACGTGGGCCCACAGAGCGTGGTCACTATGAATGAGGCAGACTTGTGTTGTGAGCCGTCCTGGGGGGAGCATGGTCAGCAACAAGGGACTTCACTGTCTCTGTCCACAGGACGCTGATGAGCTCTCACGTGGAATGCTGCCTTCACCTTTGGCCAGCTCCGCCCTCTCGCCGGTTCTAGGGAGATCTAGTGAAACCGAAGAGGGTTCTGCCAAGGTGGTCAGGGACCTAAAGCACGTGTGCTATAGAGAGAGGAGGAGGGAGCCAGGCTTGCATAGTCTGCTGAAGAGCACTAAGGAGCTATCTGAGAGCTAGCAGCTGTTTAGGGTACAGTTACAAAGGTGGTGGAATCAAACTCCTTTTGGTAGTTCCAGGTGATAGAAAAGGGGCAGTGGCCCCACACTGTGGCTCCAGAGGTTCAGGGTGATATAAGGGGAAAAAAAATCTGAGAGAGAATTGCAGCACTAGAACAGCTTGCTCATAGTGGGTGTGGACTCTGTCACTGGAGTTTTTTTGAGATGTGACTAGGTGAAGTTATGGCTGACCTCATCTGGCTTTGATGTTAGTCTAGAAGACTCACAGAATTCAATGCGTCCAACATGTCTGTGATTCTAAGGACAAACATAACTCCAATATTCAAATCTAGTCCTACATCACTGGGGGCAGCTGTGCAGTAGATGGCTAATTTAGAAGAGTCCATAAACCAGATGCTCCACAGCCAGCTGGTCACAAATGCCTTTCCAGCATTACGTTCCCTCCTGCCCCTTCACTGGCCATCTGCATCTCTGGTAAAAGATGAGAAGCCACGACTGTGCTGAAGGAGAAATAGCAGACCCTTAGGACATTGGAATGCTCTAGCAGAGGGCTTGTTAACTAAAATCTGGGATGATGCCTTCTTCAGACTGTGTTATGAAGGGTATTGCATCAACTGGAAATGGAGGCTAGATAGTGCCTGTGGTGATGTGGTTTGTGTTATAGCATACTGAGCAGCTCTCTGCTGTTGCTTGTGTACTCAAGTGTGTTGGCCGCACTATTTGTGGATGGATGGGCTGTTTTGTGTAATCACCCTCCCACCCCTCTTTTTTTTTTTAACTAACAAAAGCATATTTGCTTCTCTGAGGAGGGGAAAAAGTGTTGACTTGTGCTATGTTGACTTAGGATCGTTCTAAGGAAGATGATGGCCTTGAATCCTTACTGGACAATATCGTTGGCGTGAGGCAGATGTTGGAGTCGGCGGGGGATTCTTGTCCCTTGAGTGACCAAGATGTGGAGCCCATTCTGTCTGCACCAGACTCTCTTCAGAATTTGTTTAACAACAGGTAAAAGAGAACAAACTACCTGTGACTTACTCAAGAACATGCAATAATTTATGCATGAATATCTTACAAAGAGCATCTAAACAGCACTGTTGTCCCTTCTACCTATTAGTCTTAGTGTAACTCCACGCACATATCGAGGGCAAGGGAGCACCGTTCACCCCAGGTTCTGTAACGCTGTGTGTGCTTGCAGTTGGTGTAGTTCAGAGCCAAACGGGCATTTGGCCTTGTCTTGTTGCAGGACCACATATGTGTTGGCAGATGTGATGGATGACCAGCTGAAGTCCATGTGGTTCTCACCTTTTCAGGCTGAAGAAATCGACACTGATCTGGATATGGTAAAAGACTTCATTAACATAACTGAAGTGGATTGAAAAATGTGGGTTGACCTGAGCTAGTAGCATCAGAAATTCATATGGCCAAACAGTTTGTTTTTATGAGCTCACCCTTGTAGATTGACACTCTCATGTAGGGGGCTGGCATTTGTTAGAGGCTGTTACCAAATGACTTTGGGTGTGCTTGGAAGCAGCCATAAAATGAGCATCTTCTGCAGTGCTCTAATGCATAAGTCATCTCCTCTAGAGGAGCAGTTGTGTTGGTCCTAATCTGCTTTTCCTTGCGTGTCTTCTGTCATTTCACTAACATTCATAGAGCTCAATAACTATATTTAAAAAAAGAAAAACAAAAACTTTGCTATGGTGTGCCAGAAGTGGAAAAAATGGCTAGCAGTAAATGAAACTACTTGCACAAGAACTTCACAGTATTTGAAACTCAGTTTTTGTAATCTAGACTTCAAATGTAATTTTACAGAATGTGCAATTAACTTTTTGTTTTAAACTAAGCAATTGGCAGTGTCTTAACTTCTTATGTGAGAAATAATCAGTTTCTGTTAACTTCATTGTCTTAATTCTTTTTTAGTTTTACTCTTTTAATTTACATGCAAAGATACTTGTATTTTTAATTTCTTAAGCAAAACCAGACCTGTTGATTCCAGTATAAAAGCAGCATTAATACAGCTATAGAACTGTAGCTTAAACAAGACAGTGCCCCACTGTAGGTCATTTAGTGACAAGTGTTCATACTTGAAGGCTATGCCCTTGACTTTGTTGAAATTCAGAACCACTAGGACAATTTTGCTGCAGTTCTGCTGTTTTTCAGTTTTTTTTACCACTGCCTTTTGTTTTGAGCCACTCTACTGTGTTAGAAGGTAGAGGGTGGAGCTTTTTTTCTCTAGCAGAAGGACCCCAGCCGAATCTCATCCATCCTGGTGCAGCATGTTTTCTTCTTCAGACATGCTACTAATGATTGTTGTGATAAAACTAAACTCTGTCATTGCAGGTAAAAGTTGACTTAATCGAACTGTCAGAGAAGGGATGCAGTGACTTTGACTTGCAAGCTGAACTGGAGAGGTCATTTTTGTCAGAACCATCATCTCCTGGCCGCACAAAAACTACAAAAGGGTTCAAACTTGGCAAGCACAAGCATGAGACCTTCATAACTTCAAGGTAAGATGAGTTTAACGAGTGAACAATTAGTGTGTTCAACAGTGATTTGTATATTCTTAAAATGCCAGATACCTTTCAAATTGCATCTCCAGTATGGAGAATGCCTGACTTTTGTTATGAGTATATTTTTGCATTGACTAAATAGTTTGTGGTTTGTCATGACAGTGGCAAATCTGAGTATGTAGAGCCTGCGAAGAGAGCTCATGTTGTGCCACCACCAAGAGGAAGAGGCAGAGGAGGATTTGGACAAGGAATTCGACCACACGATATCTTCCGTCAGAGGAAACAGAATACGAGCAGGCCGCCCTCCATGCATGTGGATGATTTTGTTGCTGCAGAGAGCAAAGAAGTGGTTGCTCCAGATGGGATACCACCAGCCAAAAGGCCACCAAAGGTGTCACAGAAGATTTCTTCACGTGGTGGGTTCTCAGGGAATCGTGGAGGACGAGGAGCTTTTCACAGTCAGAACAGGTTCTTTACACCACCCGCTTCAAAAGGTATGTTGTTTCCTTTACTAGAATTCCAATAAATAAATTATAAAAATGCTTCATTAATACTGACCCAGTTTACTAGTGGTTAATCATCTCTGATGTGAGATGTTCTTGGTGCAGTGTTGTTGAAATAAATTGTTTAGCACTAGAAAAGGTTCCTTGCAGTGCTATGGAATTGAAACAAGGCTGTGAGTTCTTGTGGTGCCTCCCTCTCCCTTTCTTACCAAAGCAGTTAGCTGTTTTCTTTTAGCAACTGTTGGAGTGCTTCAGAGCTGCAGTCAGAAAAATAAAAAGCCCTCTCTACCATTTGTCACAGGGTGGTTCCTGAAATGAAGCTTCATGCTACATCTCTGGGTTTAAATGAGGCTTTTGAATGAAAGGGTAGAAGATCCTGACAAGAATAAGATGCAATTTTCTGTGAATCTGGAGATTCTAGCTATAGGGTTATGTTTTTCTCAGACACAGAGACAAGTTTGCATTCCTTTCCCTTCCATCCCCTAATTAGGACAAGTCCTTGTACAGCAGAAACAGAAAATACTTCCATTTAGTAAAGTTACTGTGGCGGACCGGTATCAAAGGTTACCGGACGTCAGGACCGCGATGTCTTTCCCTCTTAAAGTGGAGAGGGTTATAGATAAAACTGAGACGTTCACGTAGGACTGTATCTGAGAGGGTAGATTGAAAATACCCCCTCACCACGCTCATAAATTATTACCGAGGCCAGTAGTCAATCAACAAATTGTTTGGTTTACTTAGGGTTAACACCAATTAGAAGTTAAAGGTTCAAGGAAAGCAATTTGAATGTTTGTGTTAAGAAACTCGGAGGGGTAGGATTAGTGAAGGAAAAATGGGAGAAGCTAAGCCAAACTGAAAGTTTGGGAGTCCGGGAAGGAAAGGATTAAAGTCCTTAATTCCGCGCGCGGCCTCGGAGAGCGGTTTCCATGGTGGCCGTGGCGGGCGGTTCCAGCGTGTGGTAAGTGGTGCAGCGGGTGTGTTTGGAGCAGTCTCTGAATGTCTCACGAAGAGAGGGAAAAAAAAAAAGTTTGTGAACAGCGGGTGTCTTATACGGTGTTCCCCAGGGGATTCAGCCAGTCTGACTTGGCCTAACACAGACACATGTCTCCCGTTTCAAGCTTCTAGTTTTTTCTCCAAGCTTATTATGTCCAAGCTCCCCCCCAGCAGGGGGTGCTTTTTAATCATTCTTGCTGACTCCAAAAGACATATGAAAAGGAAAATAAAACTATGGTTTCTAACAGTTACAAATACTAAGATTTACTGTACCACAAAACCTTAAGGTATAGGAGTCTATCTCAATACACTAGATAATGTGAATTCTTTAAATTTTTGAGTTTGTCCGAAAAATATTTTCCCCTGATTCTGTGTATAATACAGGAACTTGTAGACTTTGCCTTAGAATACTGTGGGTATGTTGGTGCTTCATCTGTTTGAATTATGTAAATATTACGTTTACCACCCTGAGCATTGTGAAGATTGAAATGAAAAATGAGCACACATCACTTTTTTGTTAAACAGCATATGGTTTTTTTTCTCCTTGTCTAGGAAATTACAGTCGTCGTGAGGGCGCTCGAGGCTCAAGTTGGAGTGCACAGAGTACGCCCAGGGGAACCTACAATGACAGTAGAGGTGGTCAAAGCAATTTTAACAGGGGTCCACTGCCACCATTAAGACCATTAAGTTCAGCAGTTACATGGTATTCATATGGGCATCGAACTATAGAAAATTCCTTGAATTTCATTTTTGCTTTACAAATGAAACCATACAAGGATGCCGCAGACACCTTGAAATTCAGCAAATGTTTTAAGCATATATGAACTGTTGTCACTGAGACCGTGTCAGATCCATGCTTTCATACGACCTGCCCTGTAACCCATAAAGCTTGCTGAATTGAACACCTGACCGCAGAATCCTAAGTTGGCATTCAGACTGTGGCAATTCAGTTGTCTTCGTACCTACATGGTAATTATAGAGCCAAGCAAAACGAAAGTGCTTGCCTAAAAGAGAAGTGAAAATTAAAAGGAGAGAACAAACCCCGTTTGTGTCTCATCTTGTTTTTGTTTCCTATGCTTTCACAGCAGCTACTTTTTTTTTTTTTCCTTTTTTTTTCCAATGAGTATACTTTTCTTTGCTTTAAGGCTACCGACCGAGTCCTCGCGATCGTGCTTCCAGAGGCCGGGGAGGAATTGGACCGTCTTGGACAAGTGCTAATAGTAGTAGCAGTGGTGGCTCAAGAGGAAAGTTTGTTAGTGGAGGCAGTGGAAGAGGTCGTCATGTACGTTCCTTCACACGATAAAATGAGACCTCATGGAACAGCCCAAGCATGTGGACTGTGAAGATGAAAAAGAAAGCAGCAGCACTAAAGGACCAATTCAGAATTACTGGTATCTGGAGGACACCAAGAGAATATTTTTGTCTGAAGAAAAGTTTTTGTTTGATACAAGGAAATTTCAATGAAATTCAAGACTTTTTTGTGTACAATTGTAAATTTTTTTGTTCCCTTTGAAAGAATGGTTTTATTCATGGACGTTGGTAGACAATATTCAGTAAAGAACCTCTTTGAGTTAAGACTTGAAAGACTTCTAAAATATTCATTGTGCCAAAAGAAAGGTACAGATGTTTTGTGTGTGACTTATTGCTGCAAGAAAATTTTAAAAAATATTTACATGTAAGGCAATTTTGATTTTTTCTCTCAGGTTTAGAGCCATTAGCCCCTTGTGGGTTTGTGTTGGATTTTTTTTGCGGGTCCATCTGACAGCAGCGATAGAAGCAGGTGATCAAAGATTGACTGACACAAATTATCTGTGAAAGAATACAAATGTAAAGGTAATTTATGTAGGTTTTGTTGTAAGTCTTTGGTAACGTGATTAGACACTTAAATTGGATCCCAAACTCCTTAAGTAGAAAACCTGTCATTGACTTCAGGGAGAACAAAATAACATCCTAGCATTTGCTTCACAACTTCCAGCTCACGCATTAGGAGCACAAGAGTTACTTCACTGGAAAGCAGAGTATGCTTTGAAGTGAAAAGGCAAGGTGCCTGTGCTCCTGGGGAGCCTGGGGTTAACTGGCTGCCTTACCTAGCTGCAGAAGGCATGGAGACAGGAGTACCAGCAGGACAACCCCCAGTGAAGCAGTAATGCTAAACCAGCCCTTGAATAGAGGGTTTGGATTCTTGTTCCTGGGAGGAGACTGAGATACAGTGCTAAAAGAAAAACTTGGAGAAGTAGGAATGCACAAATAAATGTTACCACTAGGTGCGACTAAATGAATTTTCATATTGAAGTCAGTGATTGAAGTAAGGTTTTTATATGTTTGCATTCCTCTGGGCTCTGTGAGATTTCATGGAATTAACCGATTCTCAGTAGCCTTTTATTGTGTTTTTGGATGGGCAGTGGATTGGTTTTGGATTGTGTTTTGAGGAGCAGTGGGGTTTCCTACAGGCCATACACAATTTTTACAAATGAGATCCACTGTCAGACATAGCTGAGCTTGATTTTCAGTTATGCTTTTGTCTCTTGACATTACAGAAGTGCTATAAAGGGGTCTTTGTCTACTTAATTAGGCACAAATGTAAAGTTATTGTTTTATGTAATCATAACTTACTTTGGACAGCTAGTCTGCCTGGACTCATAAACTTCCAACACCCTATTTTAAGTGTTTCTAAAGTATTATGATCTTTTAAATTGATTTTTTTTCCTGTTTTATACTGCCCGGCTAAATTAAGTAGGTTTTTATTTGAACCACAGAAGGGTCCCTATTAGGTGTCCTCTCTGTGTGGAGACTCTTGGGGCAATGTCCCAGTGTTGGGGAGGTGATGCAATTGTACAACCTCGATTGGCTCCACTTGTGAAAGTGGTAAACTTCTGTTAACTGATGGGGTGTAAAGGGAAGAGTATTGGTTCACAAAGGTATGTGTGTTTTAATGTTGCTTAAAATAACATGAAGAAGGATTTGGAATGGAAGACAATTTTCTGAATGGTAAACAGGCAAATGTAATTGTACTATAATGAAATTGTAATGACTGAAATGGGTGGAGCTCTCATGGGCATTACAGGTCGTAATGCTATTTTTAAGGAGCACTGCATAAATATTTTAAAAGCTGACTCCTTAAGACCATGTGTTTAAGGTTGTTTTATTTTTTTAGAGACTTTACTGTGTTGGAAACTAGCAGGGATATGAATCATTTGTTTTCTGTCAGGGAATTTGAAATGAAAAGAGAAGTGTCAAGCATGGGATAAATGTAAATATTCAGTGCTGGTTCTTGAAAATTTAAAATAAATGGCATGTCACACTAGTCATTTTCAAACTAGGAAGAAATAAAGGGTTGGTTAAATTGTTTGATGTATGGAAGCTCTGTAAATTTAGATAAACTTGAAAAAAAAAAAGCTGTTTGCGTTTTTTCAAAATGAATTTAGTTTTGTGATCCTTCAATGCAAAGTAGTTCCTTTCTTGGGTAAATTCAACTTGAAATAATGCTGTTTAGAAGTCAGAGTTACTTGGTTTGCTCTTTTAAACTGTATTCCTACCATGAGTAAATAATGCTTTAAGCTTTAAATTTTGCTTTTTATACTTGGCTCCAAGAAACATTTTCAAGTTTTGTTTCTTGACTGGAGCCCTGGAAGCAGCTAATGCCACTGTCAAAACATTGTCTAGTGAATGGATGCTGGGGAGGAGTGAGCAAAGCTGGGCAGGTCTGTGATGCCGTGACGAGTTCTTCCTCCTGCAGCCCTGTAGTGAGCTCTGTGGCCCATGCCCTGGCGTGGGGTGAGGAGAGGCACTTGGGCTGAAATGTTTCCCAGCTCCCCTGGCTCAGCAGCTGCCCTGGGTAGCAGGTAAAAGCACAGCCTGTGGATGGGGTAAGAGTGAGTCAAGTCATGTGGCTGGCAAGGCTTAGAGCTGGGCTGGCCACTAGACGAATGACAGATGCTTTTTCCTAACCCCTCTCCCCTCCCAAAGAGGAAGAAAAAGGGAATAAGGCAGAGACACGGATTGGAAAGGAAACCTAAACCAGCTTTATTGAAAATAATGGAATATATACAAAATCAATATTGAACCCCACCCCTCTGATGGCAATTATCACCACTGATGCTGTGGGCAGGCACTGGGGAAGTCCCAGACTGGACTCAGTGGCAAATGGGAACTGGATTCAGGAGCTTGGTTCTGGACCTAGGATTTCAAAACTGCTTATCCATTGAAAAACCCCAGGGGAGGGAGCTGTTCAACAGAACGCCTCCTTTGTCTATTGCTCTGTGCTGCCTGCAGTTGGCAGAGCGTGCCCTTAGCTGCTCCAGTGTGCTGACCCCAGCTTGTGCTTTAGTTGGGACTTCTCAGCGTACCTAGAGTTTGCTCTTTCATCTGATAAAGAGGGGACTCAAACTCCTGTACCAGAAAGAAGTGAACCCAACTGCATTAACTATGGTAAAGACCCTTTATTAGTTCAACTTGTATACAAAGTGTACTTCAAAGTGATACAAATAGTGTTACTGTTTCTTTTACAGAGAGAAAGATCTGTTAAGCGCTGATTTATCCTTGTAGTATATATAAAGGTAGAAAATGTAAATAGATTGGCAGTGACCCATAATGCTGGAAGACAGTTCAATGTTTTTTTGTTAATAGAAAGTTGCATAGAGTTGTAGGCCTTTAAAAAGGCATCTATCTATGTGGTAAAATCTCCTTGACGTACTATACTTCATCTGACAAGCAGCACAGGAGAAAGGCAAGGCCAGTACTTCTCCTTTTAAATACTATCCAGCACTTTGAAGTAAAATAGCTGTAGAAAAGCATCATGCCAGAATCATCCAAGAGGACAGCACAGGGAAAAGTTAATTTGCAAAGCTACCCATTTATAGAAATCTTAGGAACTGTTTGCTACCTGGGATCTATTGATACGTTAAAACTACTTAAAAACACCTAAGAACATTTGAGATGAAACCACTTTTGGCCCAAGTTCTTCACTGTATTAGGTATTTTGCTTGACTGTTATTCCATTCCATTCCCTTCTGTCCTGACAAGTAGCTCCCACATATTGTGCTACTAAATTAACTTCTCTCATACTGTTCATCTAGTAGTAGAATCACACTAGCACCTTAATTACGAAGTCCAACAAAATTCTTCCTTGCCACTCCCACACCTGACATAGATGCACACTTCTCAGCTCCACACTTCTGCTGAAATTCATCTAAACCCAAAATTACTGTTCCCATTCCAGATAAAGGAATCCTAGCAGCAACGGTCCACGCTGGCCAAGACCGCGGGCAATTTTTTGCTTTGGGAGGAGAGCAGGGAATGCAGCATTAATGCTAAAGGGAAACAGGGGAAACAACATTTTGTCCTGAACTTGACCTCTCAAGTGGAGAAGTCAGTTTAAGGGAGCTAGCTTACATGTATTTGTAACTGGCCTCTTGGGTCTTCAGAACAAATATGTACATGTTGATTTTCTTTTGAAGGCAAATTTACCACCTGCTTTAAAATATTAATTTCTTTAAATACATCCTCAGTGTTATTCTTTTTAACTCAATTTCAAAAAGGATATGGAAGTGCTTGTAATACCTTGTAGTCTCCTTTACTTAACAACTTGCTTTCTCCAAGTTTTGATTGTGACTCTCCCAAGTTTGGTATTACTACTTTGTACCCACTTAATTCCAGATAAAGATTTAATCTCCTTTTAATTGTAATGGGAGAAGCTAGCAGCAGGCAGTGGTGAGCTAGCTGGTGGCACAGGCTGGTGCAGCTCCCTCACTCTCTCGGGCTGAGGGAAGGCCCTTGGCCCACACTTACTCCTGTTCTCTGAGCTCCACAATGTTTGCTCTTTCCTTCTTCTAGCTGCAAAATGCTATTAGAAGCAACTAAAATGACACCAACTGTTTCCATGGCTACTGGTCCACATGGGTAACAGCTCCACCTGTGAGGAAACAGAACTGATTCAAGTGTGACTTAACAGGAGAGTGCCAATACCAGTAATTCACTGCTGGAGTCCTCCCATAATGCACTTCTGGCAGCATGTCCCATATAATCCCATGAGAGGATCATGACAGCACAGGATCATGTGGCATTTTCAAGTGAATATCTTCACTCACACCAAGTCTACTACAATATTTGGATCCTTAGTTTTTATAAAAAGGATCAACAGATTATTTGAAAGGCAGAAAAAAAATTCCCTGCTTCTATCAGCTGCTGTTAAGAGCCATGCAATACCGGTGACTGGAAAAGCTAAAGTGGATAAAATATCAACAGAATGGACTATTTAATTTCAGCCCAGTTGATTATAAGACAAGTAAAACAATGACAACCCTTCAGGACATGCCACCCTGTGAGTGGTTCATTAGCAGAGGAAAATCTTAACTGCAGAACACTTACCAGTGCAGAAACAGGCTTAAGTTTAGAGTAACTGGAGGGATTTGATGCTATCAGCTGAACGTTGCACGTCTGTCACTCAGGGGACAGACTGGAGACCAAATCCTAAGTAAACATTAAATAAGCCCTATTTCCTCTTTGAGAGAATTCCCCTCTGAGGGAATTCAGTCATAAGTAAGTGGGTGAAATCCCTAAAACAAACAAATCCAGAGATCCCATTCTGGAGAAAGCACAGAGCTAATAACTTGCTCTTTTTCTGGGGTGAGAACAGAAAAGACTGGGTGATCATTACTGCCCTCCAACTTGGGAAAGATGATCTGGCTCATCTGAGTTCTATAGGATTCTGATGTAATTTCCTTCTTTCACATTAAGCAAAGCAGATAAAGTCACATCACAGAACCCCACAGTTACAGCACACAGAAAAGCACCATTAGTTCTAATAACATGAAATCTGGTGTTGCCAAGAAGCTTCAAAATTAGTGTGAATGCTGAAACAGAGCCACACAGACCACATACACTAACAGCTTGCTTATTTAGAACACAATAAAAGCATCCTTGCTTTCTACTTACAGCTTTAATACACACACTGATGTATGCGAGTTGACCACTGATTGTTCAGTGTGAATGAAGGTCTTCCCAAATTATAGCTACCGTTTTAGGTTGTTAAATATGGCTGCTTAAGAGATGTGCTACATCATGAGTAGGTGAGACTGCTACAGTGACCTAACAAGTGAATTTTTGGATGTGACTCTTCCTATGAAACTCTTCTTTCAAAATAAAAAAAACCCAACCTTCTACAGAAGAGCTATTTCTATCACTTTTTAAATGCAGAATACCTGAACATGTGCACGTCTGCTTCAGTGGTACTAAAGAAACAGCAAGTTAGAAGGATTTATTAATGCCTGAACTTAAGGCAGCTCTGACCACAAGTCTTCATAACATAGTGTATGTGCTAAAAAGAGGTCGCTGTCTCTCTCTTTGGTTATGCCATTAGCCATAAAAGCATTGCTCTGAGTGACAGCAAGGCATGCACAGTTATGTATTTGCTTTCTAAACTATAAAATTAGCTTATTCATAATGTTGCACCTGCACATGTTTTCCTGGAAGTTCAAAACTGATTTAGCACATTCAGTAAACAGGAGGCCAGGTTCTTCCCTGATTACTCCACTGAAGAGCTGCAACAGATAGAATATGGCTTCGTTACAACACCAAAACCAACATGAACAGGCTGTGTGAGAAATTTAGAGAAGTCTCTGAACTGTACAGATTTCTCATGCAGTCCTTACAGAAAAACGCTACCCTGACTCAGTATTTGTGGTCTGTTAAAAAAATTCTAGCTCTTATACAATGGCAAACTTGAGTACTAATAAAAATGTCCAAAGTCCAAGTGACTGTGCAAATATCCACCTGTTGTGATGTTAAAGTGTAAGTAGCCTTAAACCTGCCAAAAGGAAATTAAGGATACTCTGGGTATTTCTACATGCTTTAAAGATACTGAGTATTGAATGGGCTGGTCTTAAGCTTAAAGGACTCAGTAGAAATAGTTGATACTTTCACATTTAAAAACTTCACATTTTAAAATAAAATGCAGATCTCCTCCCACAAACTCCAAGTTACTCACACATTGATTTAAAAGGTTTTAGATGACTCTCATTACCTTGGGCTCTGCTATTAGTCTCTAAAGTGTGTATCAGCCTGGAAATTAGAAAAGCTCTAAAGTAAGAGCCAGCCTCGCCTGAAACTGCCACAGAACAGTAGAAAATACAATTTAGAGTTCTTTCTTGACACCTTTGAAACAGACTTTCCACTGACTATAAACAGAATCTACTAATTTTTATTACTGACTTACTAACTCTATTACTGACTTTTCCCAAAACCAAGTACATCTCAAATGTCATTACTGATGATCATATTTTCTTTGTTTCACATAGAAACTAGACTTAAACATCCTGTAGTGGACCAGGAAGGAAACAGCCTTTAAGCGTCTTTGACTTTAAAAGGCTCTATCTTTCAGGCTTGAAAGACTCCTGTAAATGAATCTTTATCCTGTAGAGGTAAAAGATGAAGCCTCTTTCCCCCTTTTTATAAAAAATTAGCTAAAAATATATTTGCCAATTACTGGTTTCAATTCTCCCACTTGTTTTTATGCCTCAAGGGAAGTACAGTAGTAATCAAGATTTAAAAAAAAAAAAAGCAAACCACAAGTAAATCAGAAATTACACAAATTTTACCACTCCTTCACAGGTAGTAGGGAAGTTTGCCAGATGGTCACAGACATGAGAAGAAAATGCTTTTTGAGCTTACTTCTGTTTAGATAACTGTAACCTCCCTAGGTTTTCGCTTTACACTCTCTAGCCGTGTCAGAGGGCGGAAATTTGTTGCCTTCCGGCCTCCGTCTGTCGTAGTCGATCGGCAGTCCTTCTGCAGCCCCCTCAGCAGCTCCAGCAGCTCCCGTTTCTCCAGCTCTGCCTGCTCCAGCTCCTGACGGTGCTGCCTCTCTGCAGCCATCAGGGAGCGCACGTCTGACATCACGCGGGACAGCTGACTCTGGAATGCAAACACAAAACACAAACCCGTGCAGGAAACCCCTTCCTAATGATGGTGGTAAGAAGCTGAATTGGCCATGCATGTAGGATGATGGATCATAAAGAATAAGCAACAGTGACACAATTTTTTGACAGCAGAACAAATAAATGTAAAGGATTTGAGACACAGTCCAGTGTTCACTTTCTGAGATGGTTTTGTTTCAAAGATTCCAATACAGTTTTCCTAAAAGTACAAGAAGTTTCTTACTGTAAGAAACAGTGGATTTACCTGGTTGCTGCTTACATTTTCTGTTTCCAGATCCCAACCAAACTAAGGTTTTGCTTATGTTCAGATACATTCTTCAAGGATTTAACATCAAAATCAGTAAAAAGAAAAATGTAAACTATAAAGCACATCCATTTTTTTGGACTTTAAAAATCATCATTCTGTGATACAATAAGAACTGGAGGAATGAAAAGATAAGACGGTCTTGCTAGTCACTTGAGTAAGTTTACAGCACAAATTTCCAAGCTCTGACAGCAGCTGAGCCCGTGTAAATGCAGTCGTACGCAGCAGGGCTCTGTCTTGGCACCAGATGAAGCCACTCTGGACAGGACTGAAAAAGGAGCTGGGTATCTAATCCCACCTGCTTTGTGATGCCTGCCCTACGTTTTGACACCGGAGGTGAGTTTCAGACTGACCTGCAGACACGTTACGTGGGCACAGAATGGCACAGGCCTCCTACAGGGGTACCCGGCTTAGCTCCACACAGCTCTGAAGCAGATGAACCACCCCAACACAGCACCCAGCCTGCCTCTCAGCAGAGCTGACCAGCCTGGCACAGCACTGTGCCAACACCTCCTCTCCTTCCCATACTCAGTTATCATTCTCATCTCTATGAGACTATGTTTACAAAGTAAGAGACTACTATTAGGAAAAGTAAAAAGCTAGACTGTTAGGAGATTGTAAAAAAAAGAAATTAAAATTATCGTATTTACCTTTAGTTCTTCAATTTCATTTTGCAAAATACTCTCTTTTTGGACCATATGCCTCCTCTGTGAGTCTAACCTTGACTCCATCTCATGTTTTGCCTCTTCCACTCTGCAGATCATTTCTGACCTAAAAAGTTTATTTCTCCTCGTTAAGTCTTGTAAGCATGGAAAAAGAATTACTTCCAAATTCCAGAAAGCTTTCTCGTAGCCAAACAGCCTGATCTGATTGCCACCATATTCTACAGGACAACCCTCTAGAGGCATGATAACACTATTTATTAATTTAAACAAAACTAGAAAAAGAAATGCATTATGCCCAGGGTCATTAAAGTGGCCATGCACAGCTTATATAGGGGACAATTGTATCATATTCCTGAAGCAATCGTATGAGTTCAAGCACTTGTGTTCGTGACTTAAAATTATTTACTGCTTTTTACTTATAGTTGATGCCTGCTTAGTATTGCTCAACAGATACTGTCACGATAAAAAGTGTGAATACTATAGTATTGCCCAACACATAGTCTTGTCAATTCTATAATGAACACTAAGTGATAGAACATAGTCAACTAATCTAGCTGCTACTACAAGAACCTTATGAGTTCAGAAACCGGGGAACAGAATCCCCCTGTGTCTCAATGGATTTAAGCCATATTTGAGCCTGGCTTTGCAGCAATGTTGAAGAGCACAAGACTTAGATGCTGAGTTGAAAGACAGAAATGGGGAGGAACATGTGAAAAAGAGTCCAACTTGAGTATCGTGGAAAGGGAAAGCTAAAGAAACACGTAAGGGGAAAACCAGGATGTCTGTAAGAAAAGTCATATTCACCAACTGTTATTAATCTGCCAGGATTTTAATAAAAATCGAAAATGAGATCCTCAGAGGTTTAATCTATCAGTCTGTACCTGCCAAAATACTTAATCTTCTGGACTGTGAATACATAAACTCAGTAAAATTATTAAATAATTTGACTTTAGGTCTATAACAGTCCAATGGAGAAATGAAATCGACAGCTTCAGTTTTCTTAGGTATTTTGTCATTTTATACAGTCAGCTCACAGTTTTGTTTAACTGCAAGCAACGGTATTTTAGGATTTATAATAACTTGGACAAAAAAAGTGACAGCAGAAGAATCATCAAACCAGTAAGAATTACCATGCTGACCCATTAGTATCAAGCAAGACTACTTAACACATACTAGTGCTAGTATTGGAAGTGCTTCAGGCAGTGCTTTTAGGCCCAGACTAAGACAAGCACTAAGGAAAGGAAGCATGGGTACCGCAGCAGCTCTAGCTCCGTTCTCAGCTCCGCCACGCAGTTGTGCTGCGTGTCCTCCGCGCTGAGGATGGTGTAGCCGCAGCCGTTGGGGCACTCCCGGCTCCGGTACTCGCACACCGCCAGGTGACCCTCCAGGTTACGTCGTTCAACCTGAACCGTACAGCCTGAGCAGGGAACAGGAACAGAAACTAGTACTGTACAACTAATGAAAGCGTTTTAATTCATTCCAAACAAAACCACTCAGGCAAGCAAGCTGCGACATCCTGAGCTAAGCAACTGTCCATCTCTTGAGTGATGAAAACCATGATTTCTTTACAACACCAAATATGACTGTTACAACTAGTAAAAAAAGCACTCTCAAAACGTCTGATTATAACATTTATCCATTAACTAGGAATACTAAAAGAAGGAATGTAGGTATTTTCTGTGAAGTACTCTGCTGCTGGTCTGGCATTAAAGCAACTTCAGTGATGACAATGCTGCTGCTAAGCTGAGACTCCAGCAGCTTTCCTGTGCTTCCACCATGGACTGTGGTGACTAGAACTGAAGAAGGATGCACATGTGTAGAGAAAATCAGGTTATCCAATTTAGGAAAAAAGGTCCAAAGACACACAGTGAGAGAGATGTGGGTGAAATGGAATGTAACATTGTTTTCCTGACAGTTGGTTGCTCTTGTGTATAACATTCTAGAAAACATCAACAACCAAGAACATTTATTTAAGAACATTTAATAACTGACACAAAAATGGAAACATTTCCACAAAGATTCTAAGACACCGACTTTACAAATCTGTAGTGATTAAAAGTAAATTGTAGAGACCCAAAATGAACACTGTATGAATTATTTTCACATTTAACACTTTAAATTTGAAGTCTGTATACTTAAAGTTTAATCTCTGAGGCACTATTTGCTGCAATACATACCAGCATTTAATTTGATGATAAAATTGATGTAAGAAAATCGAAACAACAGAGCTATGAAACTTGGCAACAAACTATTCCAGAAAAATACAAAAGACAGCCCTCCAAAAGAGTTTACTAATAAAGATAATGACTTGTAACTGAGGTATTCAAAATATATGCCAATGTATTCTTGAGAAAAATTTCAAGAGATGTAAGAGCCCTCACACCCTGAACGCCAGACGTTAGAGAGAAGGTGTGATGACTTCATAAATGCTGCTTGTTCCATAGGAAGTAGAACAGGTGAACCTGAAACATCTGCAGGAATCCCTTACTGCTGAGAGAAATTATAACTTCCAGTGGAGAAATTCTGGCACCTTAATCTTGTTATAATTAATTACATGGCAGACTTGACTATGCCCTTAAGCATCATTAATTAGAAATTTACTTTGTCTAGGTACATAATGGCATTTTGAGTAAAATAGTCTGGGAAATTTTTAATATTATGTTCTATTTAGAAGTATTTTCCTTCCTCAGGAGGTGTTGGTTTGCTTTAAATGAAAACCTAAACACAAACCACAACAATTCTAACCAGGATTTAGCTTACAACAATTCTTATTTCCAAGACACATTTTTGTTAAAACCACGAGACAGAATGAGCCCCTGCACATGCACCAGGCAACCAGCTGCTTTATAAACAAACTGCCACCCATAAGTGTTCTGTAGGTCCTACTACATTTAATTCAAACAGCAAAGTGAGCAGGCAGAATTGAAAGACAAGCTCATAACTTGACAGAAAACAAAACAAATGCACTGCTATATTTTCATAAATTTGAAGTCCACCAGTGAAATGCTGGGGTTTGAACCCCGAGCCCCCGAATTAAGGTTGACATATGGGTGATTCCCACAGCCCTTCATACAGAGGAGGTGAGTTTGCCTTATAGCTTCCCCCCAGGGTGCGGCCGGCCCTGCAGGGAGAGCCATAAGGGAAATGAGCCCCAGGGGTCCCGCACTGAGTTGACAAAGGTCAGGTGTCTGCTTGGGGATAAAAGCTGGGACCACTTGCAGGGAGTCAGGAGTGTCTGGCTGTGGAGTGCACTCCCCAAAGCATTC
>NW_008590749.1:31773-38244 GCF_000691845.1 Merops nubicus
TACCACCTGTTGTGGGCCGAGTCGTGTCGTTTGTGGGATCGTTGGGGGTGGTGTCGTTTATGTACCAGCTGATTGATCTGTTTGTACCCCCAGTGCTCATTCATATCATAACGTTTTTGTTTACAATACCGTCTGAGTATTGGATTCTCTTCCTGCTGGTGCTATCATTTTTGTTGGGCCTGGTCATTGGCAAAACAACCATACCTATTTGTTTTGATTAGTTCTTGGATTAGAAATTGTTGCTAATGACCATGATTGCCATAAATTGGTATTGTATTTTGTTCAAAACCACTTCTGTAAAGAGCAGATCATGCCAAAACTTTCAATCTCTGTTTGGAAACAGCAGCCATCATTGCTGTTCTGTGTACAGGGAAGATGACAAACACATGTTTTCTGAATATCAAGGATTCAACTTCTTTGTATGTTACTCACCAGTGTTAGAGCAAGGTATCTGACTGTATTCACACTCCCTTTCATGCCTGTCTATGGACTCCAGAGAACACACCATTTCACAGCCATACTCTCTGTTTTTGCAATGTAGCTGAAGACGATTTAAATCATTTTTCATATACCTATGTGAAAAAAAAAAAAATATGGGAACATTATGGAAAAAATCTGTATTTTCAACTTTTGGAAAAAGAAAGTAGGATTCAAATCTCCACTATGGAAAACTGTGAATAATCAGTTTAATTTTTTTTTTTTAAAGCATTCAAGTGACCATACTGGAAAAGAACGGGCTTAAAAGAAACACTGTCAATGGAAAATTCAGTCTCCAAAATCAAATGTGCAAATTAAATCTTTATTTTTTAATAGATTTTTAACCATGATCCTCCCCTAGTTCAGCAGATAGAACCAACAGCAAACGCTAGGCCTACTCATTTAAATTTTGTGTTTGTAAACATGCCAAACCAAACTGACTACAGTTGAGAACAGAGAAAACAATCTATAAATTAAACTCTAGGGTTCTGTCTACACTATACTTGGAAGTTTCCAGGCAGTAAAATCTCATTAGTGACACAAATATTGAGAGTACTTGGTTGGACTTGATGATCCTAGAGGTCCTTCCCAACCATAGTGATTCCATGATTCTATACCAATGGATTTAATTTAACATCTGTGGCTGAAGGTTTTAAGCCCAACATAGCTGTTAATCTGAGCAAGATTAGACAATGCAGGGATTAAACAGCAAGCAGTAGACAGTGATGAATCTCTGTGTGCTAGCAATAGCAGGAATAGAATAGAATAGTTCAGTTGGAAAGGGTCTACAGCCATCTGCCGACTGCCTGACCAACTATGGAAGACACTTGTGAAATCAGCCTGCTTTACATGGCAAGGTGGCTCAAGAGGTTCAGCCATTCTTATGGCTAAAGACCTTTCTAAAAGGGTTTTCAAGATCATAGCCATAAGAATTATTCATTACAAACAGCTCTACAGTATCTAGGTAAGACTGAAAAAAACCCCAAAAGGCAGAGTGTTTAGTGACTGCTGTCAACAGGTGCTTTACCTACTTTGTCTAAAAAGTACGGGAAAGTTTGGGTGCTGTAAAGACATTCAGAATAATATCCAGACATACCTAGAATCAGCATTCAAGACATAACAAGGTGGAGAACAAACAAAGTGTTCTTTCCATTTTGAAACCTTAATACTTTGAAAGTTAGTTATAATAATTAGAACTCACTAATAATTTCATGCAAGTCATTGGTTTCTGCCATACTCGTACTGGATAAAGACAATCTGAGTGACAGTACAGGACAGGACGCCGGAGGAGAGCCCCTAAACGCGCGTCATTTACCGTGCAGCGAGAGCAGCGCGTACCTGTAGAGAGGCCGCAGCAGAGACACGTCAATGCCCTGCCTGTCCTCAGGGCAGCTGCCGTGGCGGCCCAGCCAGCCGTGGATGCAGGCGCTGCAGAAGGCGTGCTCGCAGGGGGCCTGCAGCGGCTCCTCCAGCACGTCCCGGCAGATGGAGCACAGCAGCCCCTCGTTCACGTAGCCCACGAAGCGTTCGATGTCATAGCCCATGCTGCCACACTCCCAACCTACCACAGCAACACAGAGAAATAACGCCCTCCTTGGCCTGAATCGGCAGGGTTAGAGCCACAAAAAGGCCTGGAGGCAACTCTAGAAATATGGAAAACTTTACATGAGCCACGCTTGTTCTGGACACTGTTACTGAACACAGTTCTAGCAGCCGCAGTGAAACACAGAGTTGCTATTTACTTAAATTCTACCTGGAGCAGAAACATCCTTGAAGTTCAAATACAAATGTTTAGTTTCCGTTTTAATGCCTTCGATATAACGCCTAACAAACTTAGAAACCAGGGTCCTTACGGACAACAGCTGTGGCACTTTCAGCTAGCAGGTTTTGTATTTATGAACAGCACATCACTTAATATGTTGCTTTTATACCAAAAAAAAAAACCCCAAAAGGCCAAGACTGTCTGCTCATTGTAGACTTCTACTCCAGAGGGAACAGCATGAAATCTCCATATGCCTAGAAAAATACTTAGTAATTTTAATAAAGAAGCCAAAACTGCAGCTACCCCTGAAACCACAAGGAGCTACTGTGTTCCCCTACATGGTCTGTTCTATAAAACTGAGTAGCCTTTAAATGGATTTGAAAGCTTTGGGAAGAACTAACAGGAAATGTGCCTTCATCAAAACCCTGTCATGAGAAGCCCAGCAGAAACTGGCAAGGCTCCATGTAACTCACTTAGAAGAATATTTCCTTAACATACAAAATTACTTTTGTAACCCCAGTGAGACTTGTGAAAGACGTTTTCATTAGCTATACAGTTTTCTAAACAAAACAGAAAAGGAAGATAACCTACCTTCTTAGATTTTGCTACATATATACGTAGTTTTCTGATCAGTAAGACATGTAATCCTTTCTTCCTTCAGTTTCTTTTCACTGCTTTATTATGCCTGTGAGAAAAATTAGTCGGAAAAAGGCTTAGGAGTGTTTCCTAAGTTACCGAGTCCTGTATCTAACGAGCCAGCTGCTGAATAGGTGCTCTCCTAACAGCCCATTAAAACAACAAAGCAAGCCACTGTGAAACCTACAATTCAACACCAGAGATCTGACTAGAAGGGGAAAAAAAAATCAGTCTCCCTTTCAATTATTACTGATGCAGATACCACAAAATTGAACACCCTGCTGCCATTTAATTTTGAAATCTTACAGTTTTATTTGTAAGATTGACGATGACAGAATTCAGTATTATTGAAAAGCAGCAACTCAAATCTGCTAATTTTATATTCCTTACAAAGATGGAAGTTTCTTATCACACCTGGCTTTATCTGGGCATAATATGCAATTTTAAAACAAAACTATCACAGTCCAGTTCATTGTATTGACAACATTGCTCTGATGTGTAGCATAACTAAGGTTGCTCAATTAGAAAGGATGTCATCTCTTAATGCCTTACACTGATATCTAGCGATTGCAATATGACATTCAAAGAGAATGCCAATCTGAATTAGAACTGTGCAAGAACAATGATTATCTCCAAGGGCTAATGTCCAGTTTTGCTCTAAAGGGAAAAAAGAACTTTGCAATTTCTCTTCATGAATACAGTGTAAATCTGGAATTTAGTATCTCTTACATATATGACTACCAAAGCATATCTAATGAAAGGTGCTTGTGTTGAAAAGATATTTCCTAAGATTAAAGGGAATAAAACCTGTAACAAAAGGACACATTTTTGACTCAAGGATCTTAAAGATCTTTTCCAGCCTAAAGGATTCTATGGCAACACAAGTACACACACTACCTTAATACAAAACACATCACTGGCGACACAGTTTCCATAGTGTGCTGTTCTTGCTGGCATGCTTATCACACAGCCAACACCATGGCCTGCAGAGATGCCTTGAGCTGGCTTTAGATTAGCTGGGGCACCTACTAGCCGGGTGACCCAGTGACAGTGTTGTCACAGCAGCAGGGACTGCAACCCACAGAGACTCCTGAGCAGGCCCCAGGCAGATCCTGCAGGCTGCAGCTAGCTCTGTACTTCTGTGGCTGCACTGTCATCAACGATACAGGGAAACTAAATTTACACGTGTCTGGGACATGCTGCTCCTCTGGCCATAGCATGGATGTTCTGCATCTTAAAAGAGTCTGCTAAAGTCAATACCCTATTATGAAGATGATAATTCTTTTCACACTTGTTGTTTCCTTCTATGTTTTTCCAAGTCTCCTGCAAAGACAGGAAATTCAGGACTTCGCTGGTTCAGACATTATGTTTGCACAAAGCTGTGACTGTAAGGACAGCAAGGACCACAACTGAAGGTTTAAAAAGCAGAGATCGATGCTAATGAACGTGAAGTCAAGTACTAGTTTCCAGTACTGATGAAAGTATTAAAATATACAGTAGGTTCATGCTGGAGAATTGTTCAACAGCATAGGTACATTCTATAATTTGAATTGTGAGCCTAAAACTTTGATTTGGCTTGGTGGATCCCAGAGGATCCAGCTTGTAGAAAACTTGCAGAGAGACTTAAGACATGTCAACAGAACTGTGAGTATTTTTGCTGTCCTATGGCTTCTGCTCCACTGGAATTGTGGATGCTGGAAGCTTCATTTTCCACACTCATTGCTGTGATCCCTGAGCATTAAGTCTTGAGGCACTCTTGGGCATTTTTCAGCAAGTTAGAAGTCTGTCAGAATGCAGGAAAGAGAATTTTTAGCAAGTGGGAACCAAAAACTTTATTTGTGCTTGACAGAAAAATGAAGCCCCAACCAAAAGCAGAGTTGAAATGGAGAGTGGATGGGAACTTTAAGGTGAAGAATTCACTCAAGGGGGTTTCTGATGAGAGCTTCAGTATGCTCTGAAGACTGATGTTGGAACAGTACCACCCCGCACAGTGCCAGAAGCCTTGTGGTTTTCAGCATGAGATCTTCGACAACAGCTGTCACTGACGTCCCAGACCTCTTCCAGTACCAATTTCCTGACCTAAAGAACCAGAGATGTTTTATCTTCTTCCAGCTTCAAGAGCTGCACTTTAGTCAACAGAGAGACAGAGGGAGAGCATCAGATGGCTGCCACGCACTGCAGCAGTACAGATCACCACTCAGTACTTCCCCCACAGAATGACATAATTTTCAACTGCTGCGCTTCCCCAGAAACTTCTTGACTTGGCCTCAAAACCTATTCTACTACAGTTCACCAGCAGTCACTCCTTTTTTGTTTGCACCTAGAAACGACATTACTTGCCATCGCCCTCGCACACTCCACTAATATTCCCAAACCTTGCCTTGTCTTTGGTTTCTCTGGCCTAGAATCTTGCACATCACCAGCGACACCACCCACGATATCTGGAATTTGTGGGTTCCAAATCTGGAAGGCAGAAAACCCACAAACTATTACTTGCTGTTTGCTTTCCATTGTTTCACATATTTCCCCCATAGTTTTTGATATGAAAAAATCTCCAGATTTCACAGATGAAATTAAAGTAATTTTAAGTAGCTGTCATTCCCTGCTTGCCAGGCAGATGCACACCTAAAAGCAGCCCTGAGCTACATACTGCACTGTCCTCAAACAGAGGTTTTTTGTGGATATACCAGCAGGGAAGAATACAGATGGGACGTAGTTCCCAACAGTGTAATTGCAGAGCTTGCTAAATGTCTGGCACCAATCAAAACTATTCCACTGTAAAAATCAGGACTCTAAAATCAGATTAGCTACTTGCATTTTTTTGTCTCCAGCAGCTTCTGATTTTTAAAAACTGTTTCTTTTCCACGGGACAAAGCAAAGCATAGCTGTTCAAAGGGTTGGGATGAACCATGACAGAACTACAGGCATGCACCACTGAGACAGCACTTTCAGAAGGGCTGTGTAGCTGTAGGAACAATCTGCACAGGGCCCAGCTTCTACTTTCACAAAAATAGTGTTATAAATCCTGCTATACAAAAGCAATGTTTCAAGGTGCCTTGTGCCACTCTGCCACAGTCACTGTCAGCCACTTTAAGACAGCATTTATGTCTCACCCCTTCAACTGTGACAGTACAAGCTGTTTCTACAGGCACCTGTTCTATCATACTGGTTAACTGCCCTGTTTTAAGACTGAACTGGAAAAAAAAAAAAAAGTATTGACGGTTGTCCTGCAGCAGCCCAAGCCAATCAATCCACTCAATGTGCTCCTATCCTCTCTCCTCTTCCTCCCTTGAATCAGTTAGAACATTTAATTTGGCTGTTTCCTGAACTGGCTCAGACTACTAACCACACAGGCAACTACTCATTGATTTGCTAGGCTAGATTTTCTTGTAGATGGCTCAGCAAAAGCTCCAGTGACTGCAAAAGTGGAGCAAGACAGCGGATGAGAACCTGCGGCCAGTGCAGTGAGGAAAGAGAGCAGCAGGGTCTGTAGTTAAGGCTGCTGCAGAGCTGCCCTCTGCCCCTCTCGGCTCCCGAGACTGGTTCACTGTGGAGTCTCATTAACATTTGTGTAAGAGAAAGGGCACAGAAAGAGT
>NW_008590749.1:38275-38711 GCF_000691845.1 Merops nubicus
GACAGCAATACCAGCTTATGCTGATGTAAAAAAGTGACTTAATCATAAAAAGCTTCTGTAATAGCTGGTACAAGACACAAATTAATCTAAGGCCTATGCCTCTATCAGGAACTACCTAAGAAACCAGAACTACTTTGCCAAAGAACATTTTCATACAAGGCTTCCACTTGCTGTCCCGCTGTATCGAGACGCCTGCTCGAACAAGAGCGATACAAGACACGCGTCTCGCAGACGCCTAAATTCTTTCAGGCTGCGGAGGGCCGGGCTCTGCTGCGCAGCGGCAAGACCAAGGGCAGAGGCGCTCTCCTCAGAGGCTCTGGCGGGTAGCGGGAGGGCTCTGCGCAGGTCGCAGGAAGGCCGCTGGGTCACGCCTGAGGAGGCTCCTCGGCAACGGCCCACGATCCTGGTCGCGGAGACCAGAACCGGGCCGGGAGCA
>NW_008590750.1:0-2170 GCF_000691845.1 Merops nubicus
TGGTGTCCCTTGAGTGCGGTGCGCCCCCCCGCCATTCAGAGCATCTTATTTACATCTCTAGAGGAGCAAAGTCTCTGAACTTCAAAACCTCCTTTCACAGATTAACCGTCTCCCCATTCTCCGCTCCACCCCGTGACTTTGACACCGTATTCAAAGGCGCTGGTGCGGCCCCCCCGGCCCCCAGCCCTCCTTCCCAAAGAGGGGCCTTTTCAAGTGCAAAGCCGTGGGGTTTAATCCTCCTTCCCCTCTCCCATGGGCCAGACGCGGAGCAGCATCCCTCTGCGGGGCTCAGCCCCTCGCTGCTGTGGTGGAACCCCCAAAGCTGAAACGCCAATCGTCGCTCAGCTCCCTCTCCCCATTTTGGAGAACTCCAAAGTGTAAAGAGCCCATTTTTGGCTCTCTCATCACACGTCACAGCTTCGTCTGCACCGTGGTGGTGGCGGGACGGGTGCCACGTACCGGTGGGGCACTCGCAGTGGAACTCGTTGATCTTGTCCAGGCAGTTGCCGTTGTGCAGGCAGGGGCTGCTGGCGCACTCGTCCGTGTTGATCTCGCAGTAAATCCCCTCGTAACCTGCGAGAGACCCGGCGCAGAGACCGTCAGCACCGCGGCACGGGGCTGGCAGGACGGGCAGGTTACACCAGGGCACGTTTGGTTCCTCTGGGTTTACAAAGGCAGCTCAGGGGCTGTGCTGCCGGTGATGGGAGCAGAGCAGACGCTGCTCCATGGTTGTGTGTCCTGGAGCTCCCTGTCTTTGGCCTGATCCAAGCCAACAGTGTTGGCAAGGAGTCCAGGGCGGAGCTGCTGATGCCCAACTCTCACCTCCCATCTCCTGACCGCTGCGGGAGACCGTGCAATCTTTACCAAACTCTTCGGTGCTATCCCCAGGCACAGGTGGCTCCTCACCCAAACCAAGACCAAGCTGAAGCTCAGGGGTAGCTGGAGCCCTCCCACCACCCACACCCAGCACTGGGACAGGGGTCTGCAGGGCAGCCCACCCACCGGGCATGCAGATGCACTGGAACTCCCCGATCTGGTCCAGGCAGGTGGCATCGTTCTGGCAGGGGTTGGAGAGACACTCATTGACATCGATCTCGCAGCGAGGGCCCGAGTAGCCCTGCAGGCACTGGCACTGGAAGGACCCCTGGGTGTTGATGCACTTCCCTGCGTGCTCACAAGGGTTGGCTCCTGCAACACACAAGTGCAGCTCTCAGGACCTGCTCCCAGCTTGCACCGGCGCTTTCCCCGGCTGCTCCTCTGCCACCCATGATGGCTCAGCCCTGGTGCTCACCCAGAGAGCACTCATCCACATCCTGGTTGCAGGCCGGGCCCATGTACCCCGAAGGACAGGTGCAGATGGCTTTGCCGTTGACAGGGTTGGTGTCACAGTTGGAGCCCTCGTTGCAGGGGTTGCTGATGCAGGCGTCATCGAGGTGGCACAGCAAACCTGGGCAGCAAAGGGCAGTGTGCATCAACAGTGCTGGCCACGCACATCACCACGTGCCAAGAGCCCAGCCAGGAGCCAGGGGACACGCGGGGAGCTGCCACCCTGCACTGCGAGCAGGGCACAAGCCAGGACAAGGCCTCACCTGTGCGGCCGTGGGGACACTCGCAGTAGAAGGAGGCGTCTCGGTCGTGGCAGGTGGCCCCTTGGAAGCAGGCAGCCATGGCACAGTCGTCGATGTTCTCGCTGCAATCGCCGGGCCCGGCGGTTGCCGAAGCCGCGTTTGTAGCCGCCGTGGTTGTTGTGGCAGGTGCCCCCATTCTGGCAGGCGTTGGGCATCAGCTGGCACTCGTCCACGTCCTCGGTGCAGTACTGACCTGCCAGGGGACGGGGCACCTGTGTGAGGCTGCCCGGCTCCTGCAGGCTCTGTGAGCATCGCTGTGGAGCAGGACAGCTCTCCCCACTCGGTCCCCAGCACACCCCCCCTGGGGCAGGATCTGTCCTCCCAGCCCAGCCCGGTGCCACCCTCGTTGGCATCATCAGCATTACCTGTCCACTCGGGTGGGCACTGGCAGTTGTAGGTGTTGACGCCATCCACGCAGGTGCCCCCGTTCTTGCAGTTGTTGCCTGGACAGTCGTTAATGTTCTCCTCACAGTTCTGGCCCGTGAACCCTGCGCAGAGGAGACATCTGTGATGATGGGAGGCTGCGTCCCGTCACCGGGGGC
>NW_008590750.1:2655-3611 GCF_000691845.1 Merops nubicus
CTCACCCCAGCCTGGGTTTATGTTCCTGTCTCCACCTGGAACCACGTCACCCCCGGCTTCGCCCCACGGCATCCCCAGCAGAAATGCAATGGCCAGACACTCCTCAGGGCACCCGCCAAGCCACCCCTGCCCCTCCGACTGCCACGTGGGCTAAGAGCTGCATTGACCATAAAACCCCCAAACCCTGCTGCCATCATCAGGCATCAGCCTTCCCAGCCCACCCAGGCGCTCGGGGTCGGGATGCTGATGCCAGCCCATGGTGCTGCTGTGCACCTGCAGCTCCCCCAAACTCCCCAAGGCATCCTGCAGGTCCAGACCTGGCTGCTCACCACATCAGCCCTGCGGGAAGGGAAGGGGTGCCCAGGCTCATCCTCTGCGGGACCCCAGACCCTGGCCTGGGTGGAGGTTTTCCCCCAGCTCTCTCCACAGGGCTGTGCTTTCCTCTCCCCCTGAGCCACAGCCCCATTGAACGAGGAGCAGCAACAGCTATTTACGCTTGCTGGTAGGAGTCCAAAGCAGATAACGTGGATTTCTGCCTCACTTTTAAGCAGCTGGGCTGAGACTGAACAGCAATAACTGGCAATGTCCTAGATACCAGGATTAACTCATTTTGAACCATCCGAATGAGTAATTAGTACTGCAATTACTTTAAACTCAGGGTTACATTCTGCAGCGATGGCATGATAAAACAGCCAAGATTAGTTTAACTTGAAGCAACCCGGTACGGCCAGGCCTCGCCGGGAATGAAAGGGGGACATTGTTTCAGGTCTGCTGCACCACATACCAGCGTATCAATCACCCTCTTATCATGAGAAACAGCCCCCTCGGTCCCTCCTGCTCGGCCCGGAGCCGACGCAGCTCCACAGCGAGCCGTGCTGGATGGCAGAGGTGCCTGAGGACCCCCCCAGCCCCCCCGGCCGGGGCTGTGCCGTGCCACCCCGCGGGAAGCGAACCGG
>NW_008590751.1:0-17285 GCF_000691845.1 Merops nubicus
TGGTGTTCCTCTTCCCCAAGTGCAAAATATGGAGCATAGATGCATTACTAAATTCCAGCAGAACACAAGTAGTATTGTCACAGTTTTTTCTTGCTGCTATAGTTAAAGTAGTGATGGCAATCACACAGTTATCATTTAGCAGGTAAAATCCACAAAAGGACACTTTAATTGGTCTGAAGCTTGTAATAGCGAGCTAAAGCTTTAAAGAATATATAGCCCATCTGACAGATGAGAGTTTGACAATACCACAGGATATCTGGGTTGGAGAGCTGGTTAGACAAAAAGGAACTTTTTTTTTTTTTTAAAAAATAAAACTGAAGAGTTCTCTTTAGCTGCCAGTAACTAAAATTGCAATATGCAGCAAGTGTATTGTAGTTAACTCTGTCACCAACATTTTTCAATATTCAGATAAAGGATAAATATTAAATTCCTTATATTTTGAGTTGCAGTTTTGTTGCCAAATATCAAATATTTAAAAATTAAGGCAGTCATTATTCTTCAGCTGTTCTGGTCTGATTAATTTTTATATATTAAACAGCAAATAATTTTATCCCTGTACATCACTAGTTCAGTTGAAGCAAGACAAGTGGCTGATAAAAGATCTCTGAGAATAGTTATAAGTTATTTCTTTGAAAGAATAATAAAGCAGTTATTCAGCCCTGAGCAAATCTTCCATGTATTGCACATAACTTCATTGCACATAATTTAATTTGTTTGCAAAGACTATAATTTAGATATCAAGTTGGAAGCATGGAATTATAGAATCATAAAGGTTGGAAAAGACCTCTAAGATCATCAAGCCCAAACTAACTACCATCACCCAGCACTACCATGACCATTAAACCATGTCCCCAAGTGCCACATCTACACATTTTTTGAACAGCTCCAGGGACTCTACCACCTCCCCAGGCAGCCTGTTCCATTGCTTCACCACTTTTTCAATAAAGAAATTCTTCTGAGCATCCAATCTAAACCTCCCCTGTCGCAACATGAGTCCATTTCCTCTTGTCCTCTCTCTACTAACCTGGAAGAACAGACCAGCATCCACCTCACTACAGCCTCCTTTCAGGTAATTGTGGAGAGCAATAGGGTTTCCCTTCAGCCTCCTCTTCTTCAGACTAAACAATCCCAGTTCCTTCAGCTGTTCCTCATAACACACGTTCTCCAGACCCTTCACCAGCTTTGCTGCCCTTCTCTGGACCTACTCCAGCACCTCAGTGTCCTTCTTATACTGTGTAGCCCAGACCTGAACACAGTACCCAAACTGAATGATCTGACACACTGCAGCAGATCCTCTGTCTACTTTGTGCATTAGGAAGAATTACTGTGCCATTCGTTGTAAATGAGCACCAGCCAGAAGATCACCTCACTTTCAAATCAAATTTGGTTAGGAGACAATAAAAATTTAGCTACCAGCAGATACATGTGATCCTCAGCACAGTGGTCAGTTGCCACTGGGGTGGGTTGTATAGAAAATAAATTGACTGAAGAAAAAAAAAAAAAAAAAGAGTTGGTGGCCAGTCTCATACAAAAGATGTCCTGTATTTGGCATATGTTGTCAATCAACAAGCTGATGAGGTTTGTGTCTCTAATAGCAGCAGTATGCATGTGCTGGGCAGGGGAGCTTTATTATGCTGGATTTTAAGAAGTCAAAAGCTGGCCATCTGTTAAAGTCCAACAGGCAAGATCCCAAGCAGGGGCTGAAGAAGGAGCAGTCTCCATCCCCTCCCTCCTGGTGACAGAGCTCATGGACACATCAAAGTGCCTGGGGTGTCTTGCTTGAGACTTGCAAATCAGAATCAAACGACAAACTTTCAGATTTGTTGTTCTTAACCATAACAAATTAAAACACCGTCCTACTGATGATCATTCCTGGAATCCTATCCTTCACTGACTGACCACTGCTCCTACACTACAGCCAACTAATTATTAACCTTGAGGATCATACACTCAGAAGGAATTTTTGGTGGATAATCTTGTTTGCAAGGAATGAAGTGGCTATGGAGCTGAACTTGCTGCTTTAAGGAAGGGTGGTTCAAGTGAAGAATTTAAAGTTCAGTACAACCATTTATGAGGCAACTGACTTAAAAGATCTATTCAAAAACAAATTCTGTAATTTCTGCATTCCTGAAATGGTGACACTTTTGAGTGGTCTTACTGTCAGAGGGTTGTTTCTCACCTGCAACCTTTCGATTGTGCTCAGATGGAACACTCCAAAAACAAATATAAGGAGCATAAATCCTGCCATCACAGTGAAGGAAGCTGGGCTTTTAAACACTAATCTTACAAAAGTATGTCTGACAGCATAGCATCCACTTCAGAAATGTAGGTTCATTACAGAAGTAATGGTACTAAGCAGAGAGTTTGAGATCATTCAGAATTTGCTTCTTTCTGAACTGTGCCTTGTTGTCTCTGCTTCTTCAGGCTTTATCTTCAGGCTGTCTGTTCATTAAAGCCATTTATTTGCATATGTGGTTGATCTCTATTTATTGTGGAATTTTCAGGAATAAATATATATTCCCATGTTTAGAACTTTTTTTTTTTTTCCTGTTAAGAAACTACCCTCATTCAAAAAAAAAAAAAAAAAACAAACAAACAAAAAAAACCAAACACCACTATTAGGATTTTTGATAGTTTTTAAACTATTAGAATTTGGAGAGTTTTGCTATATCTGGTTTCTTTTAATAAAAAAAAATTCACCAAGATTCAGTCAGATTTTTTTTTTTATAGGCAAGGAATGAATGATATTTTCAAGAATAACTGAATTACAGAATGGCTGAGGTTTGAGACACCTCTGGAGCTCATCTAGTTGCAATTCTCCCAGCCCAGTGCAGGGTCAGCTAAACCATGTCATCCAGGATTGTATTCAGACAGGTTTTGAATATCTCTAGGGTCGGAGACCCAACAACCTCTCGGGGAACTCTGCTCCAGTTTTTGACTATCCTCAGACTAAAAATGTTTTGTTTTGCACTTAAATAGACTTTCATGTATTTCAGTCTCTGCATGTTGCCTCTTGTCCTGTCATTGGGTGTCACTGAGATGAGTCTGGCTCCATTCTCTTATACAAAGATCCCCCTGAACAGTCCCAGTTGCTTCTGAAGAGTCTCAGCTCAGTCAGATTCTCCTTGTTTTAGAGATGCTTACCCCTCCTCCTCATCTTTGGGGTCCTCCTCTGGAGTCATTCCAGTATGTCTGGTCTTTCTAGCACTGAGAAGCCCAGAACTGGACCCAGTATTCCAGAGCCAAAGCTCTGGTCATCTTCCTTGGCCTGCTGGCATCAGTCATTCTGGTGCAGAGCTGGATGTGATTGGACACCTTTGTCACAAGGGCACGCTGATGGCCCACAGTTTACTTAGTGTAACCATCATGAACCCACCAGGAGCCAGGAATACTTGATACATTGTTCTTAATGTTATTTCTCTGCTTCTGTATGTTAGAACCATTTTCTTCGTTCGCCATTGTATTTTGAAAAAAATATATTATAAGCAAAAAAGTTAGGTGTACAAAAATACTTGGGAACTTCTAAATTTTTAAGATCTCTTAAGGCTCAATTCACAACAGAAAATTAAAAAAAAAAACCCTTAGGTTTGTAGTCCTGGAACACTTCATTTGGATTTGTCTCACCATTCTTTTTTAGGGAAAAACTAGGGTGTTATTTTGACATTTGAGTCCAGTGTCCCTGAGGCTGGAAGAAGGAGAACAGAAAGCTGAGATATAGGGCTTTGACTTTGACCTGCGTCTTCTCTCTTTCTGTATCTTGCCATATGAGTATTCCCTCAGTAGACTCATAGATTCCCTAGGATTCACCTACATCGTCCCCAGCAGGGTTTGCAGGTTTATAAGTCCAAGTACTAATTTATAGTATTCTTTGCTACATGCCCAGTTGTGCATATCAATGTACTAAGACATTAATAGGGTCTCAGTATCTGTCACTGCTGATTTTAAACAGGAACAAGGACATTGCTAGCCATAGTACTCACGCGTTTGAGAATACTTTGTCATTCTCATTATTCAGCCTATTTAACCACTTTCCAATGTGACTGTTCTAAATGCAAGTAATGAAATACATTTTAACATTATTAATATAATTTAACCATCTGAGTTCCTTTGAGAATCCTAACAAGTTGCATGTAAGATATTCACAGATTCACAGAACGTTAGGGGTTGAAAGTGACCTCGAAAGATCCTCTAGTCCAACCCCCCCGCCAGAGCAGGATCACCTAGAGTACATCACCCAGGAATACATCCAGGCAGGCATATTCAACAGGTTCTCAACAACTCTTCATGTGATAAAAGGCAAGGGATGCTCTGCAAGTCTGTAAAAACAAGCCTAGAGTTCAAAATTATTTTCAGCAGAAAACAGAGGCAGAAAATCCACATGTATAAATACTGTAGTCCACAGAGACGGATTCATCTTCACAGCATTATACAGTACTGCTCCAAAGGAAGCAGAAATTCCTAAGAAGCAGGACAAAAGGAGAGAATTGGCCATTTTACCTGTGATCTTAGACTTGCAGCAATTGCAGCAGACTGAGACATTCAATTTGAGGTCTTGACAGAGCAAGGGAATTTAGAGCTGCTGGACAGCAGTGTGTTCAGGGGCACTCCCATGCCCAACCAAAACAGTGCTGGTGACTTATACCTGAAAAGCTGTGGCATCTTTCTGCTGATTACTAGTTGTTACACCTTTGCTTGGGAAAGAAAATATGTAGAGATTCTTACAAAGCTGATTTGAAATTGAGTTTAAATTACTTGTTTGCTCCTGCTGAGAAGGGCTGAACCATTTATACTCCATGTGGAGTTCAAATGAGATTTCTGCCTAACTGTGCAGTGACAGCAAGCATCCAACACTGGTTGAGGGATAAAGCTCATATCAGATGCTGCAAGAACATTTCTCACGTCCCATGCCCTTGGAAGGCCTATGCCCAGATTCCTGGAAGTCTTTTCTCCATGGGTGGTCCTGATGGACCTCTGAATAAACCCTAATTCAAGACCTTGAGGCTAGCCTCCAGCTGTGTGTAACAATAAACAAACACTTAATTTTCTCACCCTATAAAGGAGAGGCAAAAGAGAAACTGTTGTGAAAGAGGAGAAATCCCCCATATGTTGCTTAGAAATAGAAAAAAATATTGCTGGAGTTCAACTGAGTTTGACTCCCTCTCCATCATTTAGATAAAAAAAAAATGAGTAAAAGACAGAACTTCTCACTTGTTAGAGATCAAAATGTTTCTCCCCTCATCCCTCCTGTGCAAGCATGGAATAAGTCCAGAGGCAAGGCTCCTGGGATACTCACTGGACTACCTTTCTAAAGTAACATTACACTGATAGACACATTTTGCATAAAGTCTTGTCTCTAGTGAAAAAGTGAAAGATTTGTCTCTTATTTCACTGTAGCCAGGGCTTCACACTCTTAATTTGTCCTATTACATGCACAAAATCATGATCCCACGCTCCACATCATTGACTTTGACAACCACATTGTGGTTGACATTTTAAAATAAAAGATACTTCCACAGAAAAATCCTCAAGGAATAGGAAAGGAATATGATTCTTGTGAACTTCAAATCTATTGTCTATACCAGAAGCTTGAAGGAAGTATGAGAGGCAAATATCTCATATACTTTTTTTTTTTGTCTATGACAATATGAGTTTGTTTGAAAACTGAAGTTCCCTGTGGAAGATCAGGGCAAATCACATTCTGTCACCCTAAAATGGATTGAGGGCTGTGTGTATGTGTGTGTGTGTCTGATTATTTTAAAGTAGAAATTCTCAGGAAAACAAGCCAAAACAAACCAAAACAAACTCAGCACCAAACCCCCCCACATCAACATAAACAAAAACTTTTCTTTTTCAGTCAGCCTATCTGACTGACATTGCAGAACCGACTTAATTTTTATCATGAGAAAGGAAAATAGGAACCTTCTCACTTTAGTTATATATTTCCCCCCCAAAATAAAAAGCAGCTATATAAAGGGCAGCTGCAGTATGTGGAAACAAATACAATCCTGGGGCAAAAGTCCCTAGAAATAAGTTTAGAATTTACACAGTGAATGCTACTGACTATATCCTCCTGCACTGCAAAGTCAGTTTATTTTCTAGACAAAGTACACCGTTGGCATTCTTATAATCTACTACATTTTAATAAAAATAAGAGCTTGAAATGTTTGGCTGAAGATGACAAATTGTAACCAATATTCAGATTGACTGGTAAAAAGAGTGTTAATTAGCATTAAAAAGACAAATCAATGACAACAATCAATGCAGAAGGAGAGAGAAACACTCGCAGATTATAGGTTTGATTTTGAAAAAGAATGGGAATACCCTCTCTGTGTTATGTTGTTGCTAGTTTTGGGGTGGTTTTTTTTTTGTTTTGTTTTGTTTTGTTTTGTTTTGTTTTGTTTTGTTTTGTTTTTTTGGTACAGCTTTTTTTTTACAGTGTTCTGCTGGGGATGGTTTCAGGAATCCATTGAGGAGTTGCTAAAGCAGAGTTTACAGAACTACAGAGTAGTTTACAGAACTTGCAGAGTTTAAGTTACAGAATTCTCAGATAATTACTTCCAACACAAAAATGGGATTCTCATATGGGTTTGTGGTGTGGGTCTTTTTTTTTTTTTTTTTGTGTGTGTGTGTGTGCGTGTAAAATTTTAAGCCTTCAAAGGGCAGAGTTTGAACTTGGATGTTCACTGGTTCCTGGGCAGTCCCTGATCCTCTATGCTTAGAAATACGAGAAAGATGCAGAAGAATGGAAACTAAAGATACTCGTAACTAACTGCAGCTGCTGCAATGGGAAATGGGTCTTGTTCTCTCCTGAATAGATGAAGGTATTTATTTCATAGAAATAGTCCAATTTTCTTCATTTATTTAGTAAAATTATAACCTCTGTATTGCATGTGCCTAGCTAATACTGTCTATTAAGTCCTACATAGCAAGTCAGGAATACTGACATTAGACTTAAAAGCAGCAATAATTAAATGAATGTATACTGATCATATTGTGGTGTGATCCTTGTTTACTACCAGGAAAGTATATTAAACTTCATCTTTTACTGGTGCCAGAAAGGGTATTATAAAATACATTTGGTATCATTTTGAACTGCAGATATTTATTGGTAAGGATTTGTGACTATTAAACCAACAAATTTTCAACTTGTTTTTTCATGTAAACCCCAGCTTATAAGGATATTAGCCATGTTATTGGCTTTAAAAGCTTTAGCATTTTCAATTATCGTATTACTGCTATACATTTAAGATACTCACTGTGGAGAAGGGTTGCAGTACTGATGCCTGTGTATCTTTACAACCTTTTTTTAAAAGAAGGGTGTGTACAGTTGAAAGAAAATGGTCTGTTGGGTGTATATTTTAAACCATTGCACAGCTTCCTGGACAGTGTAAATACATTGATGTTTCAGATTCGTACCTCCATATCTTCACAAGTAGTATCTCATAAAACTAGCAATTACTTTAACAGGTGCAGTAAGCAGTTAAAGTATTTTTTTGTCTATAAATCATCTTCACACAACTTATGTAGAGGAATTCAAGATACTACATGTGCATATTAGCACATTAAATATGAGCTTGTGTTTTAAACATTCCACAGTGGATTAAGTAAAAGTGAGGTGTATAGCATTAGAAAAGGTCTACAGAAAAACCAAATCCCTTTCTAGCACTGTTTCGTTGCTAAAATTAACCCCCAACAACATGATCTAGCAATGTCAACAGCTGAATCAGACACCAAGGGGGCTCTTTTACACACTAAGACCTAGCCTTAAAAGCTGTCAAGAGATGATGAGGATATATGCCTGCAGAGGAAGAGCAACAGTGGCTTGAAACCAAATTTGTAAGAAGAAATGGATGATGGATGGGTGAAAAGGGCATCGTTAATATATCCATTTAGACAGTGCAGCAAACAACAGTGCAGGATACAGTATGAAGGAAGACAAAACACATTTGGATATGAGAAAAGGGCATGTGTAATTTAATTTGTTAGCCTGGTACTTTTTGTGTTTAAATTTTGTTTATTTAAGGTAGGTTTGAAATGTCAGTCACAGCAACTGAGCTGTGATTGCATTGAAATATCTTTGCTCAAACAGTTTGTGTAGAGATGTTTGAGCCTGAAGAAACTTGCCACGTGTTTTTGTAGCTAAGGAAGTGAGTAATCTGTATAACTAGTATGGGTGGTATAGGAAAATCATGCACATGGTCTTGGAACAGCTGTGTGCTTGCTAAATTCCATGAGATATTTCATAATGGAAAATCAATTGCTCCACTAATACAAGATACCTGCATGCCAGGCATACGTTGTGAAGCACCCAGTGAAGTCACAGGACCTTAGAGATTCAGCACTAAATCTTGAGTGATGAAGGGCAAAAGAAAGTAACTGGGTGCTGACTTAGGAAAATATCCTGTTTAGTGTGTTTAAATATCTTTATGTTTAGTGCCTCAATGTGTTTATTGCTTAATTGTAATTTTTATCAGTCAAATTTTGCAGGGCCAAAAGTAGGCAAGATGGCAATTCAGTCAGTAGAACTGTATAGCCAGCTGCAGCAGCAGGATCTTTGGCCTCATGTCTAGTTAGCACGGCTGCAAGCCCTTGTGACGGAAAAGCTTTTCTGCTGGTCAGATCCCTCCTTTGAACTTGCTTCTTTCAGAGGTTTTTCTTCTTCTTTTATGTGATTTGCAGAGAACGTTGTGAGGTGAATCACCTGTTGTTAAATGTTTTTAATTAAAATATTTGCTTTAAATCCATGCGCACGTAGATGGTATATGCCATAGTTCATTCTCAATGTCTTCAGTAGTTTCTTGAGTTACCAGTTCCTTGGTATTTTGAAAGATGAAGGACCAACAATGCCAATTTGTATGTACCTCAGACTATATTGAAACAATTTATGGCAACTGGAGATCAGCTCCAGAGCTTCTGTGTGTCTCAGAGTATTCATGCTGTATTGCAGCTACATGGACAGGATGATGTGCAAGTTTACAAATAGGTAGGATACAGAAAAAGAAAAAATGGGTAGAAGTAAGATTCTACTCTGCAAACTGGGATGTGATTTTCCAGTGTCTTTGTGACTACTCACTAACATACAAGCCTTTCACTGTGAGAACATAACTATATAGGTGTTGATAGAAAGTGTAATTTGTGTTGTACATGGTGATCAAGAGGGGGAAGTTTAAACGACAGAACAAAGCCAAATTTAATTGTAACTATGTTGTTCCTGGAGGTACAGAACTTAAAACCATTCTTTCCATTAGTCTTACTGCTCTCAAAGTAAGAAACTTTAAACTGTGAACCCTAAGGAAATCCTTTTAAGGAACAGCAATTTTTAATTCAAATCAACCTGGAAACTAATGAAGTGCTGAAAGTACAGAAAGACCAATCAAATATGCTTTGAATAAATTTAACTCTTCAGAGTCCTGAGAATTTGTATCTGTCATATGGATGTGTAGATAGCTCTATCAACTAATTAATCCAATGACATTTTAACTTCGAAAATCAAAGTGGCTGGAACAGAATAGTTATCTTTTGGTGACATTTGACTAGGTCCTATTCTCACAGTTCAAATGCTGGACTGCAGGTAGGCACCTGAAACTATATGAAGGTTATTAAGGCTTAGGATGTGCCAAGGAGTAACCCATCAATTTAATTCCACCAATGATATGCAGGCCTTGCTCTGTTTCTTTATTTCTTTACTAATTTAGTATCTTAGACTGTAAACACCACTTCATAGAGAGCTGTAGTTGAACTACCTAATGAATGTGTGAGCACTGGCAAGGAGAAATTATAGTAACGACCTGATGTGTAAAGAGTGCTGAGCAACTGTGTACTCAATAACAAAGGATCACACACATCTGCAAGGAACCCATTACAAAAGATAATTGAAGGGGGCATCTCTGCATTAAAAAAAAAAAAAAAAAGAAAAATAAATCAGAGCTAGTCATTTAGGTGAAGGATAATCTGTTTGTTCTATCCATTATGATTTTATCTGAGATGTGGAAAAAGGAAAAAAAAAATGCAGGTATGCGCATGAGGGAATCTTGGTTACACCAATGATTTTTAAAACAACCTCAAGGCTTTTCCACCCATGCTATATAACCTGGCTCAGCTCTTAAAAATGCATTCAGGTTGTGTTATTATTACTGCTATCTGGTTTCTACAACTTTCTTTGTTATGAACTGTATTTTTTTATTTGTTTTGGCTGCATGGATACCTTTGTGCTGAAACAAGGATACCTATAATGTGCATCACACTCATGCTTTCATCTCTTTCCTCTGCATTAGGGGTGGAACCTTGAGCACAAATCTCCCTCGTGCCATGGAAAAGGGCCTTTTTGCCTCTCTTTGCAGCTCCTCAGCACCCTCTTCCAGAATCCTGTCCTCCCTGTCACCCTTTGATCAGTACTGCTGAGGTGGGATGGAGTTCAGACAGACTGAAGGAACATTTGCAAAGAGTTCAGAGGTTCTCATGCAAGAAAATACACTTTAAGGGTATGCTGCCACGTATAGTCTATGCAGTCTCCTAGGCAGCTACTATTTCCAGCTTGCAATCATTGAGTGCAATGAGCACACTCAAAAGTCTGCCTGAAAAGTCCAAAGCTGCAGAAATGCATTCCTTTCAGCCGTGAAATGTAGTCTTAGCTTTTTATTGCATATAATCTATAGCATAAAAATTATGATTCTGAGTGAGAAAAGCTGCTAACTGTAAAATAATAAGACATCAGACCTGTTCCTAGTATCAGCCAAGAGTGCTCACAGGTATGAAAATTAGTATCTAACTCTTCTCTGTTATGCCCCACTCTAGGTGCCTACTCTGATACCAAAAGGGAAATAATGGAATTGCTTTTGCTTATCATGGAGTCACTAATTCCATATATCTTTTTTAAATCAAGTTTCTTAAAAGCTGGAAAAATACTGTATACAGAATCCTTTGTCTATTCTAATCCTGGCAAAAAAACCCAGCATGTCAAAAGTTGATCTTTTCTGGTAGTCACAGATTTTCCATTGTCTATATTTTCTCTCACAGTTGCTAACTGTATTCAGACAATGCCTAGAAAAATGTCAGGAAAGCCTTCCCTAAACCACTCTGGTCTGTGAAAGCAAGCATGGTTACTGTGTGGTGTGATTGCAGTTTAGGAAAGACTGTTAAGTGTGTATAATATGTGTATAGCTGAGGGCGTAGGCTTGAATAACATCAAAACCCATGACACAATTTGTATGCTGAGGAGCTTTCTGAAAGCAGAATACCATAGCTCTTTTAGAAAATGATACCACTGCCTTCAGCCTTCACTCTAGCATCACTCCCGCAGTTATGCACTCTCTCCCAGTTTACAAATTTCTTTTTCATAACAACATCATTTATCACCAGAATTCATTATCTCCTTCACCAGTTATCACTCCTCACAAAAAAGTCTATCAGCTGTATTAGACCAGTTCTTAAAGTTTTGGCTCTGTTGGACAATTCTCTGCATTTTTGATCAGCTGGTAGCTGAGAGACTTTTTCAAAAGACTAGAAGACGTTTTTGATCTTTCTATTCTTTCCATTGTAAATTAAATCAGGCAATAGTAGTCACACAATTCCAGCATTTATGTTGCTTTAACATTTTCTCTCTTTTGTGTAAGTTACATATCTTTTTTAATAATTCTGGCAATATTTCAGTATGACTGTGCTTTCTTAATCCACTTAAACCTATCAGCTGTTGTTACGGAGGCATGCCTATAAATCATCACTGACCCCAGAACAGTGATGGAGTGATTATAATCATGTGAAAGTTCCACCCATGCATGTCATATACTGCAATGTGTTCCTCTGTTTCCTTTCCTTTTTTTATCATTAACACAACATGCTCAGCTGAGACAGTGTTGTCCTTCAACCAGTTTTGAAACCTTTCTTTTCCTGAGGCACTTTACAGGTAACATCAGTAGTGCTGCTGGAAGGAAAGCCCAGCGTGCAAGGAAGGAGGAAGTGATGGTAGGCAGATGCCCAGGCAGAGTCAAGGGAGCAGATGTGCCAGGCAGCTGGTAGCACAGCGTATGCTCTGCTGTCTAGAAACAGCCAAGTTCCATCCCAAATCCTAGTGATTCTCTTGATCAGGCAGAGCTGATGACATAAAACCATTTTTCATGTGCACTGTGTTTGTAAGTCTGATTTTGATATTAAGAAAGAAGAGGAAACATTTACCCTTGAGCTAAATTACTACTCAACTTACTTCAGGCTGCCTTCCTAAATCTTCTCTCACTTCAAACACAGAATACCTTTTCTTCATAAATGCTGCAGTGTTACGGCCACTGAATGGTTGATGCCTTCCATCATGGGGACACACACATTTTACTGGCCTGCAGTGGATACTGGTCCATCCCACCTGAAAATGTTTTGGGTCATTGTGTGCCAAACCTGTACACAATGTAACTGTTACTACATTTGTTCTTCAACCCTTTTCACCCAACTTAGAGTACCATCAACTGCAGACTGTCTGTCCTGCAGGAAGACAAGCAATTTGTCATTTCTGTAGGCTACTCTCTGGAGCAGTGTAATTAAACCTCTTGTGTTCCCCCATGCAGAAAAGAAATGTTCTGCCCCAGTCCAAATGATATGGTAGGTAGGGGAAGGTTGCACTTAGCTCAGGGTCTAATGGAATTTAATATCAGTGGCTGCCAACAGCATAGCAGAGGATTTCCAGCAGGTCTCTTATGTATGATGCAGAAGAAGCCAGACCTGCTGCGAAGTTCTTTTCCATCTCATTTTTCCCCATTAGAAGAAAGCTGTACAGAAGTAAACAAACAAAAGGGGTATTCACAGTTATCACTTCTTTCCCCTTGCCCTACAGATAGCAAAGTGCATCTAAATGGTTTCTACTCTGACTTCAGCAAACTGAGGATGAAAAGAAGGTGGCTGTGGGATTATTAATTTCAGCTTTCCTGGATGATGGATGGAGAGATATCCACTGCTACTTTGGTGCCATCTGGGAACATGACACCAAATTCTAACATGACCCTGGAACAGAAAACAACGTTTGCCTTTGTGATTTTATTATTTATTTTTCTCAGAAATCCTCATTGTTCACTGCCTCTGAATTCTCCTTGACTCCTACCAACCTGAGAGGTGGGCTGATGGACTTGAAGGACTGGAGAAAGGCCAGTTTAACTGTGTTCTTGCTTAGAGACTAAGAATTATGTAAGCTTAATTAGCGCTATGATAAAGCAAGAAAAATCCTAGCATGTCTCTTTATTTCTGGTTCACATTTTTTCAAATATTGTAGGAGTTCCAACATACAATTATGCATACAATGAATTTGAGTTTAATTAAATATCAAAGAAAGCTATATTTTTGAAAGTATATTACTGAACTTTCCTACTGGGAAAAAGATAAAGGTTGCATTAGCAGAACTTTTCTTCAGAATGCATTGGAACAGTATGTAGTGCATGTGATCTCTTAGAACTGGCAAAGAGCCACTAGAGTACATCTTCTCTTGCACAGCCTTTTTGTCATTAACAGGAGTCTGTGGAGGAAGATGTCTTACAAATGGGGTAAGAGTGTGTTTTTGTGATCCGTATATAAGTAAATTAGCTTTTGAAGCTCCACTAAACTCTTCTTACTCTACCTCCCATGCTCTGAAGTCAAGTGAGGAAGTTTCCCATACCAGAAGTTAACATTGCAAGAGCTAGAAAACAAGAAAGAGTAGCGAAAAAATCCTTCACGTTTTCCCAGGTATTCCATAATATACTCTTTCTTAGCATTAAGCAGTGATTAAACTGCTTAGTACTAAAAAGTTTCTGTCTGTAATCTTTGTTGTAAACAGGGTATGAAATTGTTTTGTCATATCTTTGTCTTTTAATGCCGAAACTGAATTGTATTACGCTAGATTTTTGCATTATTCTTACAACAGGTTATGGAAACAACTCTCAATCTTGCATGTACTTCGAACTCTACACTTCCAGCACTCAGTCTGTTTATTTGCTGTGTTGGTCACACCACATTGTTTTTGTTTCCTAATTGGATGACTGAAATATTGGTGCTAAGAATCAACAAACAACCACCACCCTCTTTACCTACAAGTGTCTCTGAATGTATTTGTACAAAGAAAAACCATTCCTAGAAGTCAATGCCAACAAAAAAACTATCTGCATGATTCATCAAGGAAAGAAAGATTTAAAAGGCTACATAAAATTTAGTAGAATAAGCTACTTAGAGTCCAAGTGGATGTTTACAGGCATTGTTTAGGAGCACTGAAATACAACAGTGGTAACATCTGGTGTACTGCCAGGAGGGAAAAGGCCATGCTCCTGAAGACAGAAAAGTCTTGCAAAAGATCCTAGCACTGCTGAGATTCTTAAATGTTTCACTGAGTGGGGAAGTGAAGGCGCATGCTGCCTGTTTTCAGACAAAGCTTTGGATTTAGATATTTTACTCATGCTATAATAATGAAAAGCAGTTCAGAAGTCTCCCTCGTGCTTTGGCTTCCAGCCTGTAAGTGGAGAAAAAAAGCCAGCCCTGTAGCTGGTACAGCTGTGGCTGCGCTGACTCATCTGAGCTGAGCTCTTACTCTAGCCATGGCACTTACCCCTTACTGATTTCCTTTCACTCCTTGTCCTGTCCGTCAATCAAAGGTTGTAGCTATTTGTAGCAGAGGGAGTGAAAAGAGGCATGGCTCTGCTCACTGCCTGTCACAGTTCACAGGAGGGCAATTAGAGCCCCAAACACAGCCCCCTGTCGAGTTCACAGAACGAAGCCAGGCTGTGATCTGTCACTGCTGAAAGAGAAGTGTGTAACCTTCAAGACTGAGTGGGCAGAAGGGGACAGGAACACAGCTGTGTTCTCCAGAAGCCATGAGGTATTTGCTTTAGCTACACTTCTGTCAGTGCTAGGGCACCTAGATAAACACAGACTCAAGCTTTCAGATCATTTTGCAACGTTAACCACAGTGTGGCACACAAGAAAAGTTCCTGTTGTTACACCAGCGTTGCCTGAAGCAAAGCGTTGTCAGTATTTATGAAGCAGGAATAACAGCATTTCTCCAGCTGGCTGGGGACTTCCCTCCTGTGTCAGGTTCTGCTTCTTTAAAGACTCCATACATTTAATTTTCTTTTGAAAGAAAGTCTCCTCATAATCACACGTAAGGACAAAAGTGCTGACTCCAGTTAAGGGAATGTAGCAGAGTGTTCAAGTGAGGCAATTTGATTCTTGTGTGGAGTTTGGACATTGATTAACTGAGGATTATGTTGGAGTCCTAGCTGACCGGCATCTCTGCTATGTTTGGAAGCATTCCAAGGAGGTATTTTTGCAAACCACTGGGATAAGTCAATATATTAAGGGGAATTTAATACTGCTGGGCAGTCACTTAAAGCCAGCCTATATGCAGATATTGCTAAATTGACTATAACAAAGATAGGAAATCCATGCAAGTTCCCCCACTGCAGTAGAGACCTTTTCCTGCACACTCTTGGAAGTCTAACAGAGGTTTCCTGAAGATACGCTGGTGATTCAGTTCTGCAATAGATCACTTATCCTTTGGCTAGAGAAACCAGACCAGACTTTGAATGGAAATAGTACTATTCCAGTCCATAGAGTAGCCTCTGGCACATTGCTGTGCCTCACAAGAATATGTATTCACTGCGGAGTGACTTGAACTATTAATGAGACTGGGAAGGGAGGGTCTGTGTGCTAATGCAGCTGTGCTCAGGCAGCTCTGCGTCACTCTATAATAGGCTTTTGTTTATTATATCAGTTTCTGTAGAAAATCCTGTGCAGTCTTTAAGTACTCTTAGAATGAATATTTCTTGGTATAATTTAAGCAAATACACTCTTACATACTGTGAGAAAGAAAGAATATGTGTAATTTTAAAATAAATACCACATTTATATTATTTTTTTCTATTTAGCTACAGGGAATCTCAGTCAGCAGCAATGCAGGAACAGTAAATGTCACCAGTAACAATAGGTATAACATCATATAACAAAGGGTACAAGGAAAGAGATCACTGTGTGCACCCTGGACGGCCACTGTTGCTCTCACCCTCTGGACCCCGACACAGCCAGCCTGGAAACCACCCCTGCCCCGGGCCCCTTGCCCGTCCCGACCCTGCTGCTGTGGGCACGGGGTCAGCATGGCAATGAGCAACCCAGTGGCACGTGACATCTTCCTTGAAGGGGTACCTTTCTTTTACACCTGAGCGGAATCACCTCCAAAGGCTGAAGGCTTGTGTCTGTTTCCCAACTGCCTTATCAATGCCCCCTTCTCTGGACAGGGATCCCAGCTGCTTGGCCTCCTTCCCCTCAAGTTCCACACTGCCAGCCCCACTGGTCCAGCATCGAAGCAATCAGGTGAGAATCTGCTCGCCAGGTAGATTGCTGAAACCCTTGTGTATGTCTCGCAGCTCACTCAGGGACAGGGATTAGGTGACCACCTTTGGCTTTTCCTCCTGTTTTTGCCATGGTCCCAGTTCATCATCATCCCTCACTATGCCAACTGATTTCTTTGTTTATTTCTTCATCTGTACTGGGGCAACTGATACAGGCACAGGTTGGTTCTGCAGGTCAGCTGCAGCATCTGCTGGGCTGTCTTTAGGTCCAGAGACCTCATCTTTCCCTTGAGGGCACTGAATAGTGTTGAGAAGCACTCAGTAGGTGTGGGCAAGGCCACAACACATTGCCATGATTTGTGTTTCAGGGGGACTGCAAGGCTGACAACACACCTTTTGTAAGTGCTGTACCAGTTTGTCAGGGCTGTGTACTTGTTTGGGGGTGAAATTCCAGAACACTGGGGTGACCACTGGCCTAGGCACTTGCCCGTACTCTCCCACACACCCTGCCACTCATAAGTATCCCGCCCTGGTACAGATCTCTGGCTGATGTTCTTGGAGAGGAATTGTATAACTTCAAACAAAACTTGATAAACATTCAAAACGCACACCACCAAGAGCGTGCTGGCCTGGAAGTTCCGCGGATAGCTAAAATTCTCAAAAGTTGAGAGTCTCCGCACCTGTCTCACCTACAGATTTGGTGAGATCACTGAAAAATGGCAAGGCCACATACACATACCCATTTAACATCATAGCCTGTGACACAAACCTATTGTAACTTGCCAGCATCCAGTAAAACAGGATGAGACCCCTGACCCATTTCTGAGAGACGACAAACACTATCACAGGGAACACATACAGGGCAGAGTGAGTAACCCAAGACAACCATACAAGAGAACTTGCTAACATTGTGGGCATGCACATGCACTGCCTAACTAATACCAAAAAGGAAAAAGTTTGTATAACAGAACTGTTTTAACACACTTTGGTCAGATT
>NW_008590752.1:0-398 GCF_000691845.1 Merops nubicus
TATCTCTGATCTTAATGTGGTTTTCATAATTACATAGAATTACGTAACAACTGTTCTCATATTGAAGAGTTTTTTAAATTTCTTTTTTTTCATCAAGTTTCTCTCAGCTTGTAAAATTCAATTTGACTAAATATTTAAAAAAAAAATAGTTCAAATGAGAAAATAAATAGATTTCCTTTTTTAAAGAAAAAAAAAGTGACAAAATTTAGAACAAATTGTAGTAGTAACATTAACTATATTTGCAAGTACAGTAAGTGAGGTATGAAAAAAGTGTGACTTCATCTTCTTCTTTTGAAAAGACTTAATTGTAGACATCCTGTGGACATTTCATGCTACATAATGACAAAGCCATGAACAACAAAGAAAAGTGGTTCTAGATAACATTTTTCTTTTTTCCC
>NW_008590753.1:0-691 GCF_000691845.1 Merops nubicus
CGGGCCCGCGTCCGCGGGGGCAGCGCTAGCACGGGGCTAGGTCTGCACGCTTCACTTGCCGCGACCCATCTCTGCCCGTTTTAGGGCTGCGAGGGAAGGCGGGAGCAGAGCTTTTGGAGCAAGTGTGTTTCTGTGTGTGAATACCGCACGGTGTAATGCGCACCCCGCGCCTCTGCCCGGGCGGAATGCCTTAAAAGGCTCTACAGAAGGCAGTTACACCGGTGAAACTCGCCCGATAACGTTCCCAAAACTTTTTCGGCGCCTTTCTGTGAGCTCTCGGTCTTCTTGCCCGATGAGCGGCAACGGGGAAAGCCGCGAGTACAAGAATTCGACTTACATGCGACATTTCATTCCTTTCACATTAAAAAATAATAATAATAATAAAAAAAAGTAAATGGAAGAAGTATTAAAACCAGAAGTGAGTTGCTAGATGTGCTTCTAAATGTGTTTCTGATGGTCTAATTATCATGTGACTGTATAAATAACGGGTAAAGGAACGAGGAGAAAAAGTAACGTGCTTATCCTGATTCTTGCTGTTTATTTCTGTTGGCACAGCAGAGCCGAAGAGCGAAAAATGGAATCCAGTGTTTATTGATCATCTATTTACCGTTCGCTTAACAGAACTGCTTCCCGGCCACGCACCGGCTGAAGGTCTGCGCGACTCGGCTGGTCCGTGTACGCGGCGCTCGCA
>NW_008590754.1:0-1131 GCF_000691845.1 Merops nubicus
GGCTGAAACACTGTGGGTGTCATTTGCCCTCCAACATCTCAGCCCCTTGCCAGCATGTGAGCGAGGCAGAGAAGACCTTGGTCCCAGCTGGGTGCTCTTGATGAACCCTGGTCCCTGCTGGGCTCATTGCCTTTGCTACGACCTGCTCAGCAGCACCAAATAGCCCTGCTTGGATGGCAGCATCACCAGGATGCTGTGGCCCTGGAAAACTGTAAATGCCGTCCTGACACTGGCACTTGACACAAAGCAAGAGCAGTGTTGAGGAGAGGGAATAATCCTCAGGCTTGTACCTCCTTTGAGCCTGGAGCCACAGCTGTAGGTCCCCTCCTCCTGCATCCCTCAACACGCCCTCATCCCAAGCTTCATGGGTTGTTGCACATCTCTAACAACTTGCCTCTGAGTTGCAAGCCTGGATTTGTTCCTCTCTGGCCGCCGCTCTGGGGGCTGTTCCCATTCCCACTATCTACAGCCAGCACTATCAGCTCCTATCTGCAGCAGGGAAGTTTATGTGAACAGTTGCTGTTGCAGTTCCAGCCCATCTCACAGTCACCAGTTCCCGTCTCACGGTCACCAGTTCTTACACAGCTCTTCTCGTCGGACGGGTTTGTCCGACTTCCTCCAGGGATGGGTGAAGGTGGTGGAACAGGTCTCACTGTTGGTGCCTGCGGCAGTTTCTGCCCCAAGACAGATGCCTGTGCCTTGTTCCTGCTTTGTCAGGCTGGGGGATTTACGTGGCCTGCATTGCTGTCTATCACGTTGCTCTCAAGGGCATGCACGTGCTTGAAACATGCAGGATGCTGAACTGATTCCTGATGATCCACAGCTTGGGGAGGCCCTACTGGTGGTGATGCTGCACTGCTGTGGTGGTGGTGATGGCAGTGGTGCTGTGTTGTCCCCAACACAACCACGGTCTCAGCCTTTCACTGCTAGCCCTTGTGCACCTCACTCTCCCCATCTCTTTGCAGGAATCACTGACACAGATGTGACAGTCATTGCATCCCCAACGCTCTGTACCTCCTCAGAGACTACGGCACTGCTGCTCATCACTGACGCCACCCCGGGAGCCACCAGCTCTCCCTCCAGCCCTGAAACCTCCAGCTCAGAGGAGCTGACTGATGCCATGCCAGCCAG
>NW_008590755.1:0-256 GCF_000691845.1 Merops nubicus
GAGGTGTCCCGGCGGCGCTCCGGTCGCGGTGCGCAGGCGACTTCCAAGGGAGCCCGGCCCGTGTAAGCAGGGTCAGGGAGCGCGGCGAGGGTCAGCCTTCCGTGCCTCCCCCGACCCACCGAGCGGCTCTGTGGCAGAAATTTGGCTTCCCCCCCTCCCCCACTTCTTACGTTCCTGTTTTTCGGGGGCAGCCAGGGCTATCCGAGCTCGGGCTGACAGCACTTGTGCGAAGAGGCGCAGCGGGGGGGGCCTGCGG
>NW_008590755.1:353-919 GCF_000691845.1 Merops nubicus
CGGTGCCCAGCCGGGCAGAAGGTGCCATCCCCCCCTCCACCGTCCCTTCTTCCTTCCCAGCAACGCGAATCCTCTCGGGAGCGAGCGTTTAGCATATAACCCGCTCCTGAAGGCATGTGCTTAAACAAGCCGAGTATCAACCCCCCGATAAAAGTATTGGGTTATTCTGAAACGTAATCTACATCAAAGCCTCGGGGGCTGCCGGCTTGAAAAGATCCAAGATGTTTTCTGAGTCCTTATCATGTCTGTGCTCAGGGGGAGTCATAAATTCCACAGGTCGGACTAACTAACCCACGATTCCTCCTTCCCTTCTCTCTCCTCGGCCACCAAAGGGCTTTTAAGCAGGATTTTTTTATTATTTTTTTTTAACCTTGCAAACAAAGCTCCCGGTTCCGTGCCTTTAAAGTGGGGGAGAGGGAGGGATCTCCCAACTCAAACCTTCTCCTAAGAGATAGAAAAATAAATTCTTTAAACCCGAAAACGATTAGAAATTTTTTTAAAAAAGAAAGTGAATCCTCATCCCCGGCAAGAGGGAGCAGTCACTGGAGGGACTGGTGGGGTTGCGT
>NW_008590756.1:0-913 GCF_000691845.1 Merops nubicus
AGACAGACGAAGCCATCCTCTTCTCTGCCCTCCCCGGCAGCATCGCCGACGCCGCGGAAGGGCCGGACCTCCGTTCAGTTTGGGGGAAAACGAGGGGTAAAAGGGAGAGCAAAACCCACGGGCGCGCCAGCAGCTCCCGCAGCCCTGCTGCCCTTCGGCTTCGACCTGCCTCCCTCCTCACCCTCCCGGAAAGGGAGACGGGACGAGCGTCCCCGTCCCACGTCACGGCAATAAACGCTCTCGTGTCACCTGGGAGGACACAGGGTAAAGGGTCCTGGCGAAGCAGCAGCTGAAATCACCCGGTTTTGTGCCTCTGTGGCCAAACCCCCACCCTTCTGTAAGCATTTTAACTCCCTTTATTTCCTCTTATTGCCCCCACCTGGGATTAAGGTCCCTGGGGGCAGCAGGAAAAACCTTTCCTCTTAAAAAAAAAAGGCTTACAATAAGGTTTGCTTTTGCAGCCCCTCCTTTGGGGTCCTTCTAGGTCCCCATTCCCTCCCCACTTAACCCCGTTTCCCCACAAATCGCTCCCAGCTCGGGGCATCCCCCACTTTTGTTTTTGCAGACGGGGAAACTGAGGCACAATGCCACGAATCACCACGTCCCTGTCAGCAAGCAGCCCCCGAGCATCACGGGCAGGACACGCCCGACCCCACAAGCCCTGCTCAGGAAGGAAGAGGGCTGTTTGTTCAGTGTCCCAACGGGAAAAGCAGCCGGGGTGCAGCTTCCCCTTCCCAAACAGGACGGGTTGGGGGGGGGAACCCTGAGGCCATGCCAGGGAAGTTGGGATTTGCCCCGAAAACGACTCATCGGCCTGAAAAATACCTGTGTGATGAGTTGCCCGGTCTCATGCCTCGGGGCGGGGCAGCTCCGCTCCCCCAAAATCCAGCTCTGCTCCCCCAAAATCCCCCTC
>NW_008590757.1:0-32223 GCF_000691845.1 Merops nubicus
TGTTCTCATGCTATGTGCAGCTGCATCGTGGCCTCCCACTTGGTAGAAGAGTAGGGGGTAGTAATCTGAGGACCTTACTAGGCTGGGAAGTTTCCTAGTGATGTCCTTAACCTTGGCTCCAGGGAGACAGCAGACCTCCCTGTGAGGCGGGTCTAGCCAGCATATGGGACCTTCTGTTCCCTTCAGAACAGAGTCACCTGTAACAATTACCCTCTTTTTCTGTGTGGTGGTGATAGAGGGAAGGGGCTTTACTCACTGTGTAACCATCTTCAGCAAGTTACTACAGTTAGAGCTGAGAGCTACTTCCTATCACTGGTGTCCTTACACTCATGTTAGAGTTTTAGTAGAAATGCAAACTTTAATCAAAGTCTACTGCACAAAACCACAGTGATGACAGATCAGAAAAGCAAACTCAAGACAGGCAAATCATTATCAAACTCTCAAACCACAAAAGCAGTCCAAATTCTTAAACACAAGGTGTCAATAAAATAGCTATTAGATGAAAGAACACTTATTTTAGAATTAGTTTTCCTTTCTTTACCCATGTAAATCAAAGACCACACACAACTAGCTATGCATCAGTGAGCTTTAGCAAAACTCTGAACAGCTTTTTAATGCTTTGAGAAAACTGATGATTGAAGAAATCACAATGTGCTAGATCTGCTCTGGGACACCAGTGAGTACTAGTGTAACTCTTTATAATGCATGGTCACGCTCACCCTGACCCACTGTTTCATTCTAAAACTGAAGTGTTGAACACATGCACCCACATGTATCGTGTCTACCAACTGTACCCTAGGAATATGAAGAAAGCTGTGCTGTAATGTTCTATGTCAACATAAACTCCATTGCATTAAAACTGGAATCATCCTACTGAACTTAGAATAGAAGGCACATTTTGGTAGAGTGAGAAAAAGAGGTTTTAATGAATTATTTTGTTTGGCACTGTGAGGCACATTGTTTATTACAACATGTGGTAGCTTTCTGCAAGTATATGCAGTCCTTGCCAGTATGTACTTCCAAGCTACATTAATACTCTTGAACAACAACCTTATTATGTTTTATAATAACACTGTAGCATAATTTGGCTGCTATATTTCAGCATGAAAATTTCAAACTAATTCTGATTTTATTGAACTACGTAGCCTCTGGAATTACTAAAACATGCTTAGCCTAGGAAAGCAAGACTGTCAAATTGTTAAACAGCAGACCCAATGGGAAACAGTAGCACAGTTCTGCCCAGACAATCTCTAAGAAGTCTGACAATTTTATTAAGCCTTTGAATATACACACAGATTTAGAGATATGGATTCCAATGATCTAACCATCTAGATTTTTGCACTTAAGCTTCCATTTTTCTTCTTAACTGACAGTTCTTTCTCATTTGTCTCCTAGTCTCCTCTGTCCAAACCTTAAGTTTTCTGTAGGTAACACTCAACCTATACCTATGATCGTACCTGCAGATTTACTCAGACGGCCCATAGACAGAGGTTGGTTGGTTTGGTTTTGGATTTTTGTGTATTTTTTAAAAAAAAAAAAGTGAATTGAAAACATTATTATGTATACTTTAAAAATAAGTAGGCAAAATTCTGTGGAAGCACAAGGAAAGCAGAAAACACAGGCAGATGAAAACCCACATATACATACATCACAGATTATTTCTTCATGTTTGACCTAAATGTTGCTCTAGTATTGAAAGTGACATATAGATCCAATTCCTTTGGAAAAATGAGACCAGGAAAAATAACACTCCAGTTTTTAGTACATGTGAATCATATTTAGCAGAACAGGATGTACTAATTTACATCCCTTATTTAATCACCAAGCTAACAACGAAATATAATGAGTGAGAACAACTCCTGTGTCTCAGGACCTCTCTATCAATTTTACATAGCCTGCCTCAGTTAGCCCCCAAATACCATTCTGACACTCACTAGTTATTTTTCTTGCACTCTATTCCCATCTCTTTTCACAAAAGCTCAGCTAATAATACACAAACACTTGTTCACAAACATTTAAGCACTTTCCTTATGTCCCATTGCTTTGAGAAGCATGCCCAAAGTTTAGGGAAACATTTGCAGGCACACGCATACCATTTGGCTTAAATTGATGCCAGCTACTGAATTCACTGAGGCCAAATCAATATATACAACTTCCCAAACAGCTTCCTAACCCTAACAAAAATTCTGGCAGAAGATGAGCTACAGTACAGCTATGGCCAGGGACCTGTCACAAAAGAATGCTGGAAGGTATCTGAAGAAACTAGGTATCTTCTACAATCCCTTCTTTAACGATAATCTAGGACTAGCAACTATCATGCAGAACTTCTTTTGCTATTTATTTCATTTTTATTACTTGATCTGATTTACATCTTTTTAAGAGCCAATAGGAACTTTTTTCACTGCAATAAAAAGCAATCCTGGCCAAGAAAGGATTTGCCCATTAACCGCACTATCTCCACAAAGACAGCAGCCTTATTAAATTACAACTGTTTGAACAAGGTCAAGCACTCAGGGTTTAATTCAAAATGTTTCCAGGTATAATGCTGTCAGGTCAACTTAAACAAGCCAACAGAGGCTTTGAGCTTGATTAAATATTAAAACAGAATCTTTCACATCTGTTTTTATCCAACGATGAAATTACTGTACATCACTTCAACCAGCTCATTAATACACTAAACACATATCTTGCCTCAAAAGGTTACAGGAATATCAATGCTTTCAGAGTGCCTGCAGTGAAACCTACATAACTCAGTTAGAAGTGAGGTCATTGCATACTTTAGCAGGATGTCAATATTTCTTTATAAATGTGAGAGGTAATCAGTTAGACATAGATACATTTTAAATTAAAAGACAGGAGCTTCCAGTGAAGCTAAATCAGTTGCCTTTGATCTGAACCTTTTAATCACTCATCTCATTTTCTTTGATAGATAACTTGATAACAGACATGGAACAGAAAGTTTGATCCAACAGTAATTATTTCTTCAAACTGGAGGGCTGTCATGTCCAACTAGAAATTTGCTTTTTTTTAAAAAAAAATGGACAGCACAATTTTTAAATGAAACATAAAAAGGTCTATCAGGATTATCTACTTCAACACTTATAAATTCTAACGATACTTTGATGCCATGTTAGGGTAGAGGAGAAAAGAACATATTTGAGAATACAACTTCTTTGACAATGATAAACATACTGCATTAACTACTCCGTATGGCATCTGCTGCCCTTTAAAACACAACCAAAAAAAAGGCTACTCCTCTAGTATTATCTTTGCATGAGACAGGAGACATTAGTCAAATCATGTTTCCTGACTGCGATCCATAAAATGCACAGAGACAAATGAAAGTCATCTATTTAGAACAGCAGATGTACAAGATGGGACTTGGAAGGGAAGCAATGGGAAGTTTTGTGTCTAAACTATGCTTATCCCAGATGAGAAAATGGTCTGTAAATCTGTATATACTGAAATTCAACCTAAACATCTTATCACTTGTAAAATAAAATAAACACCTAGTGAATTTGCCACAAAACATTCAAATTTACTACACAGTCTTAGCAGCACTCTCATAGGGCAGGAGAGGGAAAACACTGCTCAAAAACAGATGTTTCTACATAATGAATAGGAGAAACCCACTAAAAACTACTCTGAATGCCCTGGCATCTATTCCAAGTGTCAGAACCATACAGTTTAAGCACTGGTAGTTAACAGGGCATGAGACAATTTGCTTAAGACAAAATAAAATTCCAATACAACAAAGTCTTCCACCACCCACTCATTTACATTTGAACAATATCATCAACTAGACCAAACTATGCTTAATGTAAAGTCAAAAAGTTCCTTTTTGGCTGTTGACACAAAAACCTACTGGGAATTAAACACTTGAGGAAATTAATCATTATAGCACTCTGCCTCAATGCACATCTATATTAAAATGATTTGGTCTTTAATTCACTTTATTTGTAGTTGGGTTTAAAGCAGTAAATTTGATAGAAGAGAGCCTCATTAAACCAATCCAGTTTGAACTGCATTTCATTAAGCTTGGTTTATTTAAATGAAGTCAAAAAAGATTCGTTTTCTTTAAAACAATTGTGCATTATAAAGTAATCCAAACAAACCAAGACCATTAATACATAATACAAATAAAGGCATTCACATTTGATCTGAGCAAAAGCTAACATTAATGATCTATCTACTTTCAGTATATTTTCTTGAGGCACAGACATACTCTACTTGCTCAGAAACTCACATTGACAAACGGCAGGGAGACCATCAAAATGAAGTGTCTAGAATGCCAGACTACTAGAACAACCTCAAAGTTTCCTCTTTTAAGAGTTGTGTTTAATTCTCCTAACACAGATGATGTTTTTTAGCATTATGGCTTCGAGACTTAAGTTGGCTTGGAAAGCCACAGTAGCAAGAGGTGGCTTGTACAAAGCCATTCTGGGAGACATTGACATCCATGTGCTGGGGATACTTGTGCAGAATCACTTGACTGCACAGAATTGACAGATCCAGCAAGAGAACTATACCAACATTCCTCTTTACATGAATTCAAAAGCAGCAGGAGCTCTGCAAAAGGCGGTGGCAATCACAGCTCCGCACGCAGCCGCCAGGACACGCTGGGCAGTTCAGCAGCCTATGCATGTCTCCAGCTAGAAGCCTTTACCCCGACCCCTCTGAGGGCACGGCACGATGGTTACCGGACATCATCACACAGGCTCAGATGCCTCCATAACACAGCATGAAAACCTCTGGCAAAACAGAGATAGTTACACTAAAAATGTGCTTAGAGACGTGTGCAGTAACTCCAGAGCATAGTGCTAATTGCTACCATACACCTTAATCTTTCTACTCTGTTCTAGTTTAAGAGACAAGACAGGCAGTACACTTTATGCAAAGTGACTGCTTGCTCTCAGGTAGGCACTCCCACAAAATCCTAGATCATATGACCATGCAGTGAAGATTTATATGAACATGATATAGCCAGTGAGGATGTATTTTGTTCTCAGAGTGCACACATCATCTCCTTCAGACAGAATAAATCTTCGATGTGATTTCAAGAGGTGGAGAAGTTCACAAGTTAAGCTTTTATTCTCTCAAGACAATGCTGTATCCTGTCCCACCCCCCCTGCTTTCACTACACATAGCTTATCCCTCTACGTCCTCTCTTTTGGAAACAAAAACAAGCACTCATGTAATTTCAGGCCCTACTATGAGATACAGTACAATACCTACACCACAACTGAGTTATAAATAGCAGTCACATGTTAGACTGGGGTGGGAAGAAAGAATGGGGAATAATGTAGCATGAAATATAATAGAATTCCTAGCAATTAAAAAAAAAAGTCAAAAAGCCCCACTCACCCTACCCTTATGAAAAAGGTTTTCCTACTCTTCAAAACAAACAACCACTACCATCCAAAGCTCTTTAGTCATGCTACTTTCAAACCAATCCCCGTTACTATTACACGCCAGCAATAAAATTACTCTGCTTGAGAAAATACAGGCCAAGATACAGGACACCACACTTAACAGAGAGAGGTGTTAGAAAACATGACAGTGGTCAGAATCCCCTCAAAAGTACATCCTGATCCTTGCAGCTTTATAGCATATTTTTCATCAGGAACAGCCTGAAAAAGCAGCCTACAAAACAGCAAGCTGCTTCTTTACAGCCTGAAGGCAGACATGTTCGAGCCCTACTCCAGTCCTGTTGCAGTAGTAACTAGACCAGAAAGGGCATCGCTGCTTCTGCACCATTTGCTTGTCAGCAGCAACAGTACTACCTATGGGGAATGGGGAGTTCTGATTCTTACTAACATGGCACACACAAGACATAAGATGAAGGCTGGCTGTCAACAAGCCAGGACGTTATGAGAAAATATTCTGGCTGACAGCAGATGAAGCTTGAAACTGAAGGTGCTTAAGATAGACCAGCTCCACAAGACATACAAAAATCTCACAAGGCTTAATTTTCAAACAGGGAAGACTCAGTAAATGCAGAGCTTTATTGCAAAAAATAAAGCAACAGTTTGTAAGCTGGTGATCAGAGCTGGTTACTTAAGATTTTTGCATGTTAACTGAAGATCTTAGTAAAGCCTTACAGGTAAGCGCTGAAACAATGACAACTCGGAGTTCTCAGAGTGCACAGTACCAGCCAATTCTGTTACTTTACTTCAGGTCTTCCAGGTAAACCTGTAATTTCACAAGTAATGAATACTAGGAAGAAAAAAAATACAAAAAAAAAAAAAAAAAAGGAAAGGACATGAATAGTTTGTCTTCCTCATAACCTTTAACCCTCCACAAGGTTTAGTCTGGTATACTCTTGTGGCTGAGTTCCAAACTGGAATCCAAGTACCTAGATATCCTTGCTCACCTCCAAAAAGACATCCTAACAGGTTTAAGTGACATCCAGGTGACTACCATTTGTTCCACAAATAAGCACTAAGGAAATGCGATAGCACAAGGACCATTCCTTAAGAACTTAAGACAAAAGGAATCCCTAATACCCCTGAATGGCCCTCCTGAGTTTCTTCCATCCCTCACATGACTTTCTCATAAGACTATATCACAGGTGAGGAACACACTGACACTACAGGCTCCAGGACAACTTTGCTAGTGATTCTGGAAGGCCAAACATCTCAGAAAGAAAAGGCTGGTTTACTGCAGTGGGACATGATGCCATGCCATTTCTTACAGCAACTTTGCAACTTCTGGCCCAAGCATCTGCAGTTGGCTGCAGCTATCATCAAGTTATTCAACTAAGTTGAAAACACAAGTGGAAAAAATCACCGCTGCTGAATGACAGCCAGTACCTGCAGAAAGGAAGCTGCTCTCAATAAATGTCGTCTGGTTTTGCCATCCATCCTCAGTAAATCCTGCACCCTATATTTCTGTTTTAAAAAGCAAAATCCATCAGTCTTCACAAGATGACAAGGTTGGTAAATCACCGTATAAATGAAAGTGATGCAAGTAAAACATTTATATGTACATACACATTTGGGTACGAATATAAGATGTGTAAAAGCAGAGTACCCCAGGGCACACAGAAAACACTTCTCAGAAGAAAAGAAAGAATTATTTTCCCTGGAAGCTGTTTAATTGCATCAATTCCTGAATCACTAATTCCTGAATCACTACTGCTAAGCAGCATTAGAACGTGGAGGGGAAAAAAAAAAAAAAAAAAAAAAATCATAACACTCCTTCAGTTTTCTCCTCTCGAGATTTACAGTTAAATTATAAGAAAAATACTTCCTGGTTAAATTGGACAGGTAATGCAATACAGTTTTTATCAAACCAATAAATATGTTATAGTACAAAAGCCTCTGGCCCTAAGAGACTTCCTTCTTCAGGTGCTGGCAGTTTATAAATTAGCTCATTTGTAGCACAGAGAAAGCTTCATAATTAGGACCTAGTTTATCATTAAAACCTTACATTCAGTGTATGATGTCACAGACTAATGAGTCTGGTTCTCATTTACACACTCAATTATTTTCTGGCATCTCAGGACAGTTGATCCCATTATTTCTTATATAATTGACCAACTTCAACAGCTGCAATTCTTCACTTGTAAATAGAGAACATATTGCACAAGACAGGATCATAGTTATCACTCTTAAAATAACTCCACATAACATACAGTTTAAGCCTGACAAGGCTTACGATGCTTTGCCCTGCAGCCAGCAAAAGTCTGATTTAAAAAGCACTGTACGTAATTAGATTTAAACCACAGAATTACTTAATGTACCACACTCATCGACTGGTAGAGCTTTTACTGCAATAGATTAGGCTCATTACTTAAGACTGAAAAGTGTCTCAAGATTCATTTACCTCCAGTACTAGAAATTAATACATTTATTCCTGATTACAGCAGTGAATGAGACAGACAGACAGACGTTCTGCAGATCTAGTCATGCCGGACACCCTCCTGGACTGACAGCAAGCAGGAATTGTCCTGAGTCAAATCTCAGTAAGTGACCATCATGCTAAAGACTCAAATTATTCTGGAAAAGCCTGGAATCCATGTTCTTAGAAATCCATGTTTCTCCTGAGCAAACAACCTGAATTGACAACACACTGTAGCATCAACATTAGGCCACAATGAATGATTCAGCATCTCAATTCTAATAGCCACAAGAAACCATAAGATTACTCTTGGTTTTCAACTACTTCTGCAAAATCTTTATCCCCAAGAACATCTAAGAAAATGCCTGTATTGTGTTTAGCATAAGAGGTCTGGAAGTCTTAGAAGCCCTTTCTTATTGGCCCTCAACAGACATCATGAATGGTCTTCATTAAATGAAGAATGCAATAGCAGAGAAAGAAAGGATTCGACAGCCTGCACCTGTACTGTACAGCACCCTTCCCTACGAAGCAAAATACAACGAGGAAAGCATGATTTTCAAAATCTCAGTTTGTATACTGCTGTGCATACACAGAAGACAAGTTTCATAGGACAGCAGCATTTTTTTCACCATCTCACTTCTACCCTTTATTTTATAGCATGAAAGTAACACTCAAGGTTTCTTTGCATCTTGCTTGGACTTTGAAAGACAACACATGTTAACTGGATAATACAGCTTTCTGTTAGGGACTTCAGGGCTTTTTTAATACTGTTTTCACATCAGGTATATTCATGATGGTGTGGAATTTGAGATGAAGTATTTTAGTTTTATTTCTAGGACCAACAACAGCCATCAACAAATAAAGAGCAACAAATCTTTTTTCTCCTATTAGAAGGCAGAAGACTCTGCCTTTAAGTCGCTGTACTTTTAACACGTGTCACTTGTCAACCCTGACAGCAAGCACAAAAAAGCCTGCTAGCACTCGGGACATTTTCCTCCAGAGAGAATGTGTTTTATCAAGCATAACACTAGCCAAATGTCTCCAGAAGTTTTCACAGGTAGGTGCCCACCAGTACTGGTGACAGTTGAAAAAGCATCTCAAGCATCTGCTTGTATGGTCACATTGTCTGAAGCACTATTCAAACAAACTTATGGAACCTGTGAGGAAAGGGCAGAGAGAAGGAGGGAAAAATTCTACCTCCAAACATGTAGACTGCACTTAAGTTTTGATTTGGCATTCCTATTTACATTGTTAATGATAACTCAGGGTTTCACCCCATAAAAGTAATGGTGATCCTTAAGGTCACTAAGCATCTTGCACATAAAAATCTGCACTGACCAAATTCAGGACACCTTTAAAATCAAGGCAAACACAATGCAGTTCTACAGGATGGCCACATCATGTAACAGCACAGCAGTGTGACTGTGCTCTGTAGTATGACATCCTTTTCTTCCAGTTCAATGTTTTAGCATTTATCAATGTGTCAATTATGACACGTGTTCATCTTCTACATATACAAAAGCAAACCTTCAGAAAAGCCTTACAGTAAAAGGACAGTATTCTAATTAGATGACATTTGAATTTTTGTACGCTCTAGCTTTTGAGGAAGAAACTGACCTTTGTGGTAAAAGTTATGCATAAAATTGGCCGCTTTTAGCATTCCATTAAAAATATTTGAATATTTGTGTTCAAGACGAATTAAAAGAAGACAACCTTAAGAGACATTTTTTAGAAATGGATTACATTACTAGTGAAGCTAGTCTTCAGATGGTCCACAAAAGGAATTGCAAGTTAATTATCAGCATACCTTAGGTAGGATGACACACAAATAAAGTTGAGGATAACAGCTTTCCTCTATATAAGGAAACATTACTTTATAGATTGTTATACCCTGGTTATTAACTTCTTAATCAGGTAAATTATTTTAGGCATTAAACAGAAGAAACTACAGTACTACAAAAGCACTTCTGCAGGATAAATCAAGCTACTCAGTTCTGAGTAATGTTCTATTAAAAAATACCCCATCTTTTTTGTTTGCAGAACAGCTCTCCCCTATAATCTAGGTAAAAGCCTTTCCATCCTCAAATAAAACACCTGCATGACACCTCTCAAGACAGAATCTTCTCTTGAGTCAGAATAATTAAGCATTAAGCTCTACAAAACTACCTTTACTGCTTTTATTTGGTCTTTTGATTCTACTTGCATGGATTATCTATTTAACTTAGTCACAATTTAATTCAGTGTTATAACTCAGTCAAAGATTTTTTTGAATCCCAGCTATAAAAGCTTGACCTCACACACGAGACAGACCTGGTCTAAAGCTTCACCCGTGCTATTACCACTGCAGACCCTGCAGCACAGCATACCATAGACAGGACTCATCAGCCCCTTCCCAAGGCTTTCAAAACTAAAGGACTATCTTAACCCTGCATTTTCCAGTCCATTCTGAAGTCAAGAAATACAGACATTGTAGTCAGGGCCTCAAGCCAGCTATTTAAGTTTTGTGATCTGATGGTGGAAGACAGGTAGGTGGGTAGGAGAAGCTAGAGCTAGTGAAACAGGAAGATGAGGAAGAAAGACTTTTTTTCCTCGTTCAGCAGATAAAACAGTCCAACACCTACCACGTATGTTTCTCATTTCCCCAAATTATTTTAAGATAAATGTTAAAATAGTTAACTCCGCAAAGGAACCTAATAAAGATTATGACATGACAGGAAACGGCGTGACCTATACTGCGTCCTACACGACAATGGTAAACTCGCATCATAGCTGGCTTTTTCCTTCCCCTAATTATGAGCAGTGAAACCACAAAACCCGTGTTAAGATCTTATCAGTTAAGGTTTCCTCATGGGAAAAGTTCAAAACGGGCTGTACAAAGAAATGAACATTGTTCAGCTTGAAGTTTCTGAAGTAACCACAGATTAAGACAACAAAGAATGAAGTCTGTCCATCTTGACACAGTATTTGGGCTTCACCTATCATTTTCTGCTATTTGTATTAGTGAATCCCTACTTGGTGCTCTGCAGAAGCATTCAAAGTGATTACAAAAGTAACAAAACAGTATACTGTTTTCACTGATGCTAACAGCACCTCAGAAGTATAGAGTCTGAATACAAACTGGTCATTTGGGCAAAAGAACCCTGAGAATTTAGTTAAATTGTACATAGTGTGAACAGGTTTTATCATACGCTACTGCCTTCCACTTCTGTAGCAGGACCCTTCTTAGTACCTCCATGGAGGCTTTACTTGATGTCAATCAAGCATTTACATAGCTTTTCCCTCAACTTTTACAGTGATGAGGCTAAACAACTAACACCAATCTCAAAAAAGTCTTCAATGCACTTCTACTAAAAAAAAAAAAAAACAAACCCTATGTTCTGCTATTGTTTTCACTGAGTAGGTTTTCTGTTCTAGATCACACTACTCAGAAAAGCCTGAAAAGTACTTGGAACCCCACACCTAGGAAACAGAAAGCCAGGCATGCAGCATAAATATCAAACATGTCTTCTGTGGCAATAACCATGGAGGGAGGTGTTGACTGCAAGTATAAGCTGTATCAAACAGACTTGCAGTGGAACTTAATAGAGAATACTAAGAAAACTATTTTTGTAGACTATTTGCTGCTTTGGGAAATGCACAAGTGCTTAAACTGCAAATAAAATATAAATATTACTTGCTTGTAGTAATAGTTTAAAAACTCTTAGCAAACCTGGTATTTTTACTTCTAAGTTAACAAGATGCCAGCAGAAGAAATCCACATTGATATAACTCTTCACAAGCAATAGCTGCCATTTAGTTTTAAGTCACGCATCCATTGCTGTTTTGCGTCTACCAAAACATTTGTCATTGCACCTCTGCTAGTATCAGCCCCAGTTAAGAATTTAATTGCCCTCTCTACTACAGTATAACAGCCTGTTTTCAACAATCATAAGGTAATAAACAATATTCCCTGTAGTAACTCATCCTGGTGAAACTCTTTCCAAGAAAACTGTTGAAACTTAATATTACCAAGACAGTTTTGTTTGTTTGTTTTTTCCCCTCCCTTTTTTTTGAACTGTAGCATTTTGCAATTTTTTCTTCAAAAGCTATCCAAAAGCAAGCACCCTTCACTACAGGACTTAAAAAGACCTGAAGTGAATGGGACTGCTAGATCATACAACTGAGCAAAACTTTGCAAGTTGTAAAAATTATTCATAAAGCTTATCTGTGCTAATTTTGGCTATACTATAGCACCACCAAGAAACAACAGTGCTGTAACCAAGGCTGTGCCATAAGCTGCCATTTTGAACACTGGTACCTTTGAAGTTATCACACAGACTGTGTATTGTCATCTTTGTCTCCAACGAGGCTGCAGTCCCTCACAACCTAAGGATACCACTGCATGAGCCATCGTATTTTGGTATGGATTGCCTGACGGAAGTATTAATAATCCCCTTACTTTAGTCACCCAATATGGTCTAGACAAGGCTGATGAGAGATAAGACTTGATTTTCTTATACACTATTATGCAATGGTTAGTTTTAACAGTGGGGTAACCACACAGATGCAGAGCTCATATTAGACCTACATCTCTGTGACAGTATTTCAGATTTTTATACCCTATGAACACGATGAACTTCCATGAATCATCCACGAACCAGGTCATAAAAGAAATCTGTTAACAGAATCCGAGAGGAATTCTTGGAAATGTGCTGGAGTTAGATGTCATCACTTCAGTGAACTAGAAGGGGTGGGGAACCTATTAAAAAGATTCTGCTAGGTACAAGAGAAGAGCCATTTCTTCTGTCTGAGAAGCTATTTTAAGCATTTGTGATAGAATGTATTCCATCGAAGTGTTAACACTGTATTCAGAAATGGAAAATAATTTGATTATTAGGGCAAAAATACATATGGGGTAATCAAACAAGTATGAAGCTGCTTCCTTTTTTCCATAATTTCAAAGATGTATCATTTGACTGTGGTATTTTTACAGCAGGAAGCATTTAAGCTCCCAGGCTTCCTCCAAAGACTTCTTCCAAATATCATACACCCATCATACTGTAATTTTATGTAATGAAGTTAATTCAACTTAAAAATATTGATTTCTAAATTCTATACTTCAAATACTTTTTTTAATCTGCTTTTTCATTATAATCCAGACATCAAAATAGACAATTTTTGAACAATGAAGTTTCAACAGAAACAGCCCAACAATACCTCTTGAAACTGCATGGAAGATGGGCAACTATTTAGTGGCAGAAGTCTTATCAGTACGTGTCATTTGGGTTGAGTGTTGGGAAGAAATGTAAGAATACTTTAAAACATTATATCCTTGACAAAAAAAAAAAAAAATCAACATACCCCCTCTACATTTTCAAGAATGAAGTTGAAGTTACACTTAAACAGGGCAGGAAAGATGAACTTAAAGTGAATCTCAGAAACATCTTCTCCTACAAGGTGCATTAGACAGTGACCTTTAAATACAGTCCCTCAAAACTCTTAGCCCACTTCTCCTTACCTCTTACCCTGGAAAACAGGTACTGTACTACCAAATACAGCTACTTCAAATCTATTTCTAAATCTCACTGAGAGGACATAGTGCCTTGAGAAAGCAGCTCTCTAGAGGCTCAATCCATTATTATGTTACAGAAGAGAGTGTATTACCCCCTCCTACACAATACCATATACAAGTATACCACTTTATATACAGTTGCTACAACGATACCTTATCCTAAGTACATTCTGTCCACTGTATTTCCAAACCATTAGAATTATTCTCAAAAAAACCACTCCTGTCTTTCAGATCATTACAAAATAGAATTTTCCTGGACAAAACTATACTGATCTGAACGCCTTAACTGTTTTTTTGAAAACCTGTAAACAAAAACAATCCAGAAGTGTTTTCAACTTCTGCAATCCAAATAATTTAAGTTTTATCCGGGGTACATTTAAATTTCTTCTCCAACCCCTTTCCAAAGTTGTTCTAGAAGCTACATAGTTTATTTAAATCTTGAAAGAAGTCTTTAGTAGGCAGAATTATCTTATCAGTTAGGTTGCTTTTATTAATTTGTTTCCAGAAAGGTGAGTAAACAAGCTTACAAATTTTAATATGACAGTGTACTATAACCTTTAAATGTAACCCAAACAGACGAGGTGCACACTTACAAGTACAATCCCAAATAGATAGATGTTTTTATAAATTTTATAATCAGATTGCTTGACTTGCCTCAAAAGCAATTCAAAACTAGTCCATAGTTTAATCATTAAAGTGATATTTGCCACATGAGCTAGTAGCTAATCAGACTTTCAGCAGAATGGGGGGCATACCACCACAAAAATCCACACCAAAAACAAAACAACCCAAATCTAGTAATACAAAAAGCAGTCAGAAACAAGAGTTACTTCCATTTACACCACTTTAAGCAAGGCAGAGGGAAAGAAATGAGGAAGAAACAATGGCTCTTTGCAACCTCTCTTTCTGACCTACTTGCAAAGTTTTAAAATATCAGTGAGCATGTAGTGACAACAGTTGGAAAAATACAGCCTGGGCAAAGCATAGAAGGTGTTCTCTTACTGGATTGCCCCAATTACTAACACACTGATGACAGTATTAAATAAAACAATTCTTACAGAGGTCCAATGCTCAGTACCTGGAATAGGACTAAACACCCTTTAGCATAATCTTTGTATTCACTAAATTCAGAACTCAACAGCAGAGCAGCTGCTCAGTGCCTGATCTGTAGAATTCAATGAACAACAAAAGGTTACCTTAATTCAATGAGATAATCAGCACACACTTCCCACTACCAAGAGTTTTTCAACCATCTGCAAGGCGGCAGAGCTAACTGCCTATAAAACAACTGGTAGCATGCTGACATCTCCTCACATCCTTCATGTCAATGAAAATTTATCTCTTAGCAACAGCTCAAAAGAAGCTGAACTTCCAGAAATATTTCAGATGCATCACAAGACTACAATTTCTTTTTGATTTTGACTTCTTTTGATTTTGATTGCTACCGATCTCCAAACAGATGTCTACTCTAATTGGTAAAAAAACTATTAAATACATATTTAAGAAAAACAAAAAAGTCAAGTTATGGCTTAAGAAAGCGGTAACAATGGAAGTCATAATAGCTGTGCACATAAAAGACAAAAGCTAGCCATATTTAAAGCTGCTGGCCTCATAATGGTATCAGTAACAGTGAAGTAAACAATTCAGGTATTGTGAGGAAAGGAAAAGGTAATACAAGTCAGCTAAAAACTAAGTATTTTAAGAGAAAAAACAAAGTAAGAGATCCATGGTTAAAAAACACTTCGGCTACTAAAACTATTTCAGGACTACCTCCCCTGCTACAAATGAGTGAGAAAGTTACTTTTGGTCTCTTCTTCAACTAAGAATACAAGGATATTTGTATCTTAACTAAGGTAAAATACAAAATTTTAAGGCATCAAGCTTTACAAGTAAATTCCATAAAATACTTCTAAGAAAATTTGTAATTCACTTTCCTAGTGAGATTCACTCACTTGTAATAGCAAGAAAATTAGAATTTTACCATCAGAGAGTGTCCAGGACAGGGAAAAAGCTTGTCCTCAGCTATATTAGTAGTCCTTTAGAAATCAAGCCTTTCCGAGGTCTGTTCAAAATACATCCAAAACACCAAAGTGAGAAAGAAACTCTCACATTACGATTCAGTTTTATGTTAGCAGATTATGGACAGTTCTGTTTAGAACTACATACAGGAGATTAAAAAAGGCATGTTCCACAATGAAGCCTAAACATCCAGCTTTTTTGTTTGTTTGTTTTTCTTAGGCAGAATAGAGCTGCCAGCTTTTCAAGGTAATTTTCACCAAAAAGCCAATTTCAGCAGGTTTATTAACAGATAAATTAATTTTATTTCTAGTCAAACTCTGAAAATTATCAGTATTTTTTCCCCTAACAGTCTGAAGATGCCTGATAAACATGTTGAAAATGTTACTTAAAAAGGCAGAGACATCAATGAAAAACAGAAGTATCAAACAAAATTCCAGTACATCCCTCTCCCACCAGAAGTATCTTCTAGGAGACACAAAATAGAGTCTGTCAATCCTGGGTTGAATAGCAGCTGCAATTACTTCCTTAAACTCACTGGCAGAATTGAGGTACCAACTTGAATTCAGAGCAACACAGGAAGTTTGGAACACACAGGGGAAGACTCCTCCAGTGCTTTATTATTCCAAATAAGACTCCTACCATCCATCTCATGTTGGGATCTAAAAAAGACTTCTGAGACACTCTGCTGAAAAGTTGAAAACATGCCTGCAAGATGAGCAGCTACTTACTGTTTTTTTAAACACAGTGTACGAATGCATGAAGTGAAAGCAACCGCCCATCATCATATAAATTCCAACTGGCAAAGCCCAGAAGAGAACTCATGTTTTCAGATCCCTAGTTCTTAAATAGCTTAATGAATGCAAAGCAGAAGGAGTAAGTAAAGCAGGGTTGATTTTTTTTTTTTGTTTTAATTTTTCAACAGCCACTGCATTCCATGTTTTCTCCAGAGTGAAAACATCTCCAACTTCTAATTACAAAAGAGTGAAGTTAAATGCATAGCTATCAAGAGGAGTAATTGCTTGATTACAATGGGAGCTGTCACCTTTACAAATGTAGTAGTTTAAAATGTTTTAAGAACATTTAGAACCTTAAGTACCAATAACTTCCTTCTTCAAAAGTATGGCAGATAAGCATGCCAAGTGACCCAACAAGCGGAATTCTTTAAAATGGCCACAGAAGAACAAGCCACTGCTTTCTAAGACAATGTGAATGCCAAAGCTTTTTCAGGTAAACATGTGCACAGTAAGAGAGCATATAACTTGTTGCTATCTAACTTAAGAATCTACCCTGTCAGTAGTTTTCTATAGTAATTTCTTGGCTGATTTACCTTTTAATTTTTAAACCTTCAGAAACTTCTGTAACATCTGAAATACCTGAATGAAAGCTTGCTTTACTAAATTAGCAGAATGTGTGCCAAACATCTAAATAAATAGCAACTGGTTTTACTATACAGTTTTCCAAATTTAAAAGCAGCATTAATGTTTGTAAAACAGCAGTAACAAGTTTTCAGTGATACTCAGCTTTCACAACTGGATAAAGATGAAAGGGAAGAGAGCTGGACAGTTAAAAGCAGAGCAAAAAATATTCAGATTAGAAAGTACTATGTTTATGTCTAACCCCACTGTTTATTACACAAACCTCCACCTGTATATTTATAAACTGATAACCAAACACTTACTTGCCAGAGTCAATATACCCCTACTCAGTAATGCAATTTCCTCTACCACTAAAATATTCTTGTTAACCTGAATCCTACAGCAGGTATACTAGTATTTAGAGAACAAAAGAGGAAAAAAAAAAAGTAGGGAGTGAAAGCGAAGCATCTTTTAAATTTGGAAGCAGCCTTCATAAGCATAGAACTTATTAACTAATATTAAGTTCAGGGATTATAATGGAGATTACTTCAGTCTTGAGAATTTTTTTAAGGCTCAAACACTGCCTTTCATCACCCATCAACTGTATTTTTGTATAACCACTTTGCTTGCTACTGTTCTTTATCCACCAATTCTAAGCACTTTAGAGAATTCCACCGTACTTGCAAGTTAGACACGACTCACACTTCCACAGATCAGTATAAAGTACAACAGTTTTCCAAACAGAACCAAGTAAGGTATCCACACAACATAGTAATGAAACTTAAATGAAGCCTAGCAGGCTTCTGACCCAGCCTCCTGGGGTCTGGTACAAAAAGCTGAAAGTTCAGCAACTGAAGTTCTTATTTCTGCAGATTTCAGAGTGTCCCAAGAAAACAGAAATCAGGCTATTCACTATTCTTATGAAAGGAACTTTAAAAACAAAAATCAAAAATAAGCACCTTGAGAATTCTCTAGCAATGGTTTTCCTAGGTGAAGCTTCCTGCTCTCTTAAAACTTCTTTAGATTACACATTGGCTATTTAATGCGACTGTCTGCAAATCATCATCACAATGTTGCCTAAACAAACTATATTTTCCATTTTATTAGCCTGCAGTTCAAAGAGAGAAGTGGACAAACTTTCAATTCAAGCTGAAAGAGTACACTAGGCTGGGAGAGACCTCTAGAGCATATACCCCAATCTACCACTCAAAACATGACCAGGCTCAAAGATTCCCTCAAGTTGCTCAGGACCTTGCCTCATCAAGCTCTGGCCAACTCTGAGGATGGCAATTTCACATCCACTCCAAGACCCTGTTCCATGTCTCTCCATCCTCACTATACAGTACCTTCTCCTTCATCTGTCTGGAATTTCCCATGCTGCAACTTGTGTTGTATTGCACCCTTTTGCCACCTGAGAAATAGCAGTCTCCATCTTCACTGTGATCACCCAATACAAAGTGTTGAAAGAGGTGCTTTAACACAAGGGTGCCACAAAAAGACAAAATAAATGCTACACATCTCTTACAATTTTACCTTGACTACACTACTTTAAGCTGTTACAAGTAACTACTTCTTCCTTAGTTAAGAACTATGTGTACTCAATGTCTGAAAGATACACAGGAGCCACTGACATCAATCTCTTAATTGAGCTAATTGCAAACACCGCTACCCAATGTTGCCACAGATACATGGACATTACATAAAAATTCCTACAACTATATTCAGTTGTTTTCACCATTTTGGGAAAAACAGAACTGTGAAACTAAAGCCACCTTCAAAACACTACTGCAGATGAAATCGAACGCTGGAGAGCATGTGGAAAATATGGGGTAAACCTTATCGCAGCTTATGCTAGCCCCACTTATATTAAGGTTTCCTCCCAGATGAGGAAACATCAGCCATGCCTTCCAGACAACTTTGCTGAGATCATATGCAGCTTCTCTCCTGTGCCAGAGTCCTGCTTGTAATTAAAAACAGACATCTCAAGCCTACTTCACCTACTACCACATGAGCTGGTAACTGATGGGCTATACCACCACAAGGGATGAGAAATGGGACACTGCCCCGCTACAGACAAAACTCTTCAGAAAGCAGGAACTCCTGCACATGCATCTATTACCGCAGCAACAAGACACAAGAGTTGACAATTTACAGGCCTTCAGTTTCCCTCCCCCTCAGGACTTCCCTGTATGTAGCATCTTCTCTACAAAGCAACCCGAAGTCATAATAATCTGCACAAACCCAGCACTAAATGCAGAAAGCCTGGAATTGCCTTTAACAGTTCACACCATCCGTATTATAGGACAGCTCTCTGTGCCTGCAAATTTGAAACTTTACGCTCTTCTGGAAGAATCTGCAGATGAAAACCAAAACAAAACCAACAAAACCAGAAAAGCCTAAGTGACACCAGTTACAATCTCCTTTAATAAGGAGGAATACAAGCAGACAGGGAAAACAATAGCACACACAAATGGTTTTGCACATGAAGGAAGTCATACTAGTTTAAAAGTGTAACCACTAAGGATAGCAGTGGACCTGTCAGCTATGTGGTGCCCAGTTTGATGTGCATCATCCTCAAAATTCTACAGCCACCATCTGAACCCTAATACTGTTACTACAATACACAACAGCAACTCCCTCCATTTGGCTCCACAAAGCTGTAGTGTCCCAACTTGAAAGAGGCCCACACAATCACTGGAACTATGGGTCTGTCCTTATACACAGGCAAACGCAGTCCTGAATACAAATAATTGAGTTGTGTTTTGAAAGAAGAGGCTAATAGGACCATAAATGGATTCAAAATTGTAATGAAGACTATTACACCACTTGAGCAATTCTTTTCTCAATGGTAGTTTGAAATTCTTTCAAGTGACAGTCATTTGTCATTTCCAACCAACAAACTGGAAAACTACAGTTGACTAGTGATTGATCTACACCTGGGTATCTTTCTTGAGAAAGAAAAAATAAATTTACATGTCAAAACCAATAGACAACCTCAACAGCAAGTTATAAACGTTTTTCATCACCCATTTTACAACAAAGTTCCTGCAACAGCAAAAAACAACATGGAATTGTTATCACATTTCAACTGCCACAGAAAAAAAAAAACAAGAGTCAAGACTATCACTATTATTAAACATAGAAGAGGAATGACACTTAAGAGAGGTGAGGATACTGCACTGAAAAAATATGCAAGGTAGTTCTCATATCTAAGGCAGACTTCTGGAATTTCTATATTCTAGAAGAAACCTTGACAAAGGAGATATCCATGTACTGACTATTTAAAGAAAATTTAATTTTATAGAGAAAAAAATGCAAAGAGAAAAACCTCTAACTGTAGCTCAGGAATGAAATGTCACTCCCAGTTAAGACTCACAGAAAATAGCACAGATGAACAAACACAAACAGAACTGCAAGAACTACACAGGATTTCTTTAACTCATTGCTGTCAGTTTCAATACAGGACTCATGGCAGTACATCACACCAATTAATTCTATGAAGAGAATAAAATTTTAGCAAGCCTTAGGATTAAAAAGCTTACAGTACAGGGTTTGAAATCACTCCTTACAATAAACAAGAATCATGAGCAGGCAGAACTATGTTCCAAAACACCCAGCTTGGGGGGAGGGGGAAAAGGGGGATGAGTAGGGTCTTCCATGCTGGTTCTATAGGAAACTGCAAACAGATGACCTGTTCACAGAAACTAAATCACTGACATCAGAATTTGGAACCTACCCCCACCCCACATTATGAGGAGAGCAGATAAATCTAACTTAGGAAAGAACAGTGTTTAATTTCTCTCCAACCATACATTCAATAAAACTTATACAAACATGCTTCTTGCTTTTGAGCCAAATGTGCAGAATCATAGAATACAAAGACGTCCCAAAAGCACAGTATATCTACCTACAGTTGTACAAGCTGCTTCACCATGATACGGGATAAGACTTTTCCACTTCAGCTTTAAATGGTCAAAAGATGGGGTAAGTTGTTCTTCAATTTGCAGTAAGCTCCAGTATCCACTTCTAAGTGTTCGCTTAGCTTATGCTGGGAGTTGGGAGTTGTAGCATTTCAGCAGCTAGAGGGACAGCAGAGAAACAATAGAGGAGCAGCACCTAACAATCATCCCAGAACTTCAAGGACAAGAGCTAAACACACCAAGGCCACTCTTGAAGAAATAAAGGTATCTTGAGAATTGAGATAATGAGAAGCACAAAATATGAGAGTTAGTGTTTATGAAGTAACGCTAACATTCTTCAGTCTTTTATCAGCATGAAGGTGTTATAACACAGATTGTCTCTAACAACAATAGTATTTTAAGAATTGACGAAGTTCAAGCCTAGACTTCATTCTTCACTTTCCATATCCCTGTCTACAGTCTCTTCAACTGTAGCACTGCAGACATGCTCTTAGAGAAACCCAATTATCACAACATTTTGGCACTCATACTCACCCTTCAGTTTTAGACTCCACATAAAACCAGCTCCGAAGTCTGGCATTATGAATATCTCCCTGTACGTAAATCCGTAAGATACATTTTGCAGCACTACTTTTCTGCCTAACTTTTCTTCTTCTGCTCAGTGTCAAGTCTAGAGGCCAGAGGGAACATGGTAGAGCAAGTAAAGAAATCTCAGCCTATAGTCCCTTGTTGCCTCCCCACAGGAAGGCAGGAAGCTGAAAAACCAAGAAGAGCCTGGATGACAAAAAAAGCAATTCTCTATAGATTGGCCCCTTGCCTGAAAGACAGAAGGAGGAACACCCAGTGTCTGCACTGACACAAGCTACATACCAGAAAACTGAAATTCAACTCATGCCAAGTTACACTTTGAAAAGCTAAATATACGTAGGCCAGTGAAAACAAAATTAGATAGTAGTTCAGAGTATGAAAAATTAATAAAACAAGTTTGGTTTTCCATGCAAGTCAGCTTAGAAAGAAAGTGAAAGCAAAGGGAGGATTAATAAAAATTTTCACGCCAAGAATCAGATTAAAACAGCTATTAATACAATGCTGAGCTGTTCAACAGAGTAATGAGGAGAACCAAGAAAACAGCATGGGCTGCATCTTTCAAAGTATACTTCAAACAGTAATTATTCTGAACATAGCAAGGACATAACCACTGAGATATACCACGTTCTCTGAAAATACTACAATGGTCACTGCCTTTTCACCTTTTACAGCTGCATTTACTGTTTAAATTATTTTTTTAAATGTCAGTAAAGAGCTATGGCCTACAACCATCTGCTTCTTTGGATGCATAGCTACATAGCATTTGTGCTCAGGAAGTGGCTAACTCCTAAGACCTAGTAGGTTTTATGCACTCCTCAAACTGCAGAACCTTCCTAGTGTTTGTCCAAGCAACAAGAAAAAACAAGAAATAACACAGGGACACAGGCACATGCACAAAGGACACCAATATCACCATTCTACCATGGACACACCACTAAACACCCATTTAAAAGACTAACCATAGCTGTTAAATAGCACTTTACTGTTATATTTCCAGCAGTATATTTTGAGGTACCAAAGGCTTATCAAAAAGCTACATTTCTCTCAACACGTTCAGCTTGATTTTCCTCTCTCTGTTCACACCCTTTCCTACTATGTTACCAGTTTTTACACTGCATTTTCTGATTAAAATACTCACACAGCCCTCCTTAGAAGTTGCTGCTGTGTGAGAGGTGTGAAGCACAAGAGAGAAGATATCTATGCAACATACTCCGAACCTAAGGAAGAACACATAAGAGCAGTAAAATTGTTACAACTATGCACTGCAATATAGTGAAATGCACAAGATCCAACTAGTGAAGAACAAGTTTCCTTTTTTTCTTGTGTTTATGTTATTGTGTTTTCTTGTGTTTATGCATTTTGGTTTTTATTTGCAGGAAAGAAAAAAACATAAGTCCTCATCCTAAAGGACACCACTGTTTTCAATTTCCTTGCATTGTTAAGGAGACTCCACCTCTGGCTGGAGGCTGGTCCTTTGACATACCCGTTTAACACCTTAGAACAGGCATCTTTTGAACTGCTTTGATTGCAGTTACCTGTCCACATCAAAAAAGCATTTACCTTTATGTAATCACTGGAATATTTAGGGTAACTGGAACGTCCTTTTGAAACATTTATAATACTCGTTACACTTTATGATACACACAGCCTAGACACCATATAGCAAATGACAGCTACTGTTCTTCCAACTGAATATGTCCTTTTTTATGAGCCTCTTTTCCATCTCTTCATACAGAAGTGAAAAAGCAATTCTGACACACACTAAGGAACAGAAGGGGATGGAGAAAGGGAAGATTTAAACAGCTGCACTGCATACTTTCTCCGCCTGTAACTTGGAGTTGACACATCCTTGCCTAAATCCTTAAGGGTAAGGCCAACAGCTAAAGGAAATTTACCATTTTTACACAAATGCTTCCTTCCAGGCCTATTGATAACAGGAGGAAACTTGGCAACATAAGCTTCATTGCTGTAACTAACTGCAGCTACTTTTACATCTAATAAAACAATATCTAATGGCATTTGATCACCCAATTAACACAAGGGCCAGAAAAGTAGCTCCAATCAACAAGAGGAAAAATTAGCACTTTCAGCTCCCTGTTCCACCTATGCCATCAAACGCTAAACACTCAACAGACCCGTAACATAGTTTTGCAGACCTGAAGCCTTGACTAACTTCAGTGGCACTGCATTGCAACAGTATCATCTTCTCCCTGCACTAGACACACTGATGCCTTGGGGAGGAGGGCAGGAACTAAAAGGCAGAAAGAAAAACAAAAAACCACACACAGGAAAACAAAACAAAAAGAAAAAACACAACAGAAACCCACAACCACACACAGGCAGTACTGTATCTTTTCTGATCACCTTCTACTTATTCAAGAAGAAAGATTTAGACTCTGCATTTGGTACTGTGAGTGTGAAAGTTCAGAATGCCAAAGAGAGCTCTGATGCACTTCTGATGCACTCAATCTTTTTAACTGTCTCATACTAACGAGATGTTAAATATGCATTAAAAGAGTCAAAATTATTCAAACTTCCCAGCCATCTAAACAAATTTCTGTACATCCTGCTGTTCTTTCTTCTCCTCAAGGAAAGTCAACAGAAGAAATACTTGAACTCTACCATTTGAAAACAAACAAGAAATTGAACAAAGAGCCAACCAGACAAAAAAAAGCAACTTACTTGTGCTAGCTATATAACCAGCCAAAGAAACCAAAATACACTTGTCTCTTCAAAGACTAGCCATTCCTGAGAGATGCCAATTGGCTACATTTTATTGTATGAAATTTGATAAATAAGCTTGACATGCCCCTCAAGGCCATGTAAATAATTTCAATAAAAACAGCCTAATGGTTTACCTGTATTTTCATTCTGCTTATCCATGAATCACCAATTTCGAATGAACATGCAGTCACAGCCCAATAATGGTGGCACCTATTTACAATTATTTTCAGAACTGTCCTTTAAGCGTAAAGCCATACAGCTTTAAAATAAGCAAAAATTCTGTATTTAAATCAAGCCTGTACGTATTTGCCCAGTAGCCTACTCCACAATTAGTACAACTAAGGAGTGCATTACACTGATACACAACTCCTGATTCACCAACCTCACATCAGAACTATTTTTGACAAGAAAAAGCGTATGCCAGTTTTTAAACACGCAAGTCATGCTGCTAATTCTGAGGCACCCAAATGAAAGCTTATTTCTTGCCAAAGCACTTGGTAGAGAACAGATTTGTTTGGCTAACTTCTAAAAAGATAGATCTATCCTTCCACCAGTATTTTAGCATGGCAATAGCGTATTTTTCAGCACTTTTCCAGCACTGTGACCCAACTAGCATTTTGTGCAAAAGATGCACCAGTAGGTAACCTAAAAAGGGAGATTTTTGTTTCCACAGAATTTTCATGAAGCATCACAGTATTAATTTATTTTGGTTCCCCAGTACTCCAGCCTTCAAATTTTTCATGCCACTGAAGTATCAGAATTACAGAAGAATCTCTGAAAAGTACTTACTTAAGACAGCTTTATCACTACAAGTAACTAAATCTTTATAGTGTATGGCTAGAGCAATAATCACACAGTAAGCAACACTTCCCAAATTCCATTCTGATTGGGCGTGAAAACCCATGCATCCTTCAAACACCCAAGAAGTCACATATGAGAGAAAGATATCCACATATAAAAGCAATCATATTTAGAACGTAGTTAGAGAAGCTCACACACACGCACAAAAAAGGAACCCAGAGCTACCAATATTTGTAATGTCACCTCTCTCAGTTCCAGAAACAAGACTTAAAATTTCTGAGATAAAGACTTTCTACTCCGCACCCTCTAGAATCTTACAATCAGCTGAAAGAAAAAGGCAAGTGAAAAACCATCATGTAGTTTCTGGAAGGGGACACTAATGGCAGCTCTACAATGGCAAATGTGTCTAGGTTATTCTGTGCCAAAAAGAACCAACAACAAACTTTACCACTGAAAAATGGAAACACAAACAAAACCACCCAATCAACAAACCACCAACTTGCAATATTTTAAGTAGCCCAATTCAAGTAGAATATGTAGCTTGAATTTTCAGTGTACTTGGAGAAGAAAAAAAACCACAATTCATCATAAATTGGGAATGATCAGAGAATGCCTACAGACATGTACTGACACTATTCTTTCATAAACAAAACATTAATTGACACCCCCTTCTCCCTCATGACTTAAAGTCAATATTATAAATAGTTAACTTGAAGCAACAACCAGGCAATACCAAAAATAAACCAACACGGGAAGTCCAACAAAACTGAAACAGGAGGTGTCTGCAGTTCAGCCCAGTTTGCCACTCATATTCCTAGAATATTTACATTAACTCCTGTCGCTATTAACTGTAGTTTTAAAGCTAAGTTCCACTGGTAGTATTTCAGATGGTGTTTGAATTACAGGAAAATCAGTACGTCTCAGCATAAATTAAGGTAAAAGGTCACAAGGAAATCACACTGCAGATTTCAGGAACGCCAGTCTGCCACGAAAGACAGAACCAACTCCCACCTCAAAGAGAACACACAACTGTACTGTTCCCTGCTGCTCTGTTTGTCTACTGAAAATCCAGAGCAAACTATCCAGTCCAGAATAGCAGAGCATAGAGAGAAAAGTAAACTTCCTCTACCAGAACTGATTCTGCACAGATCTCCGACAGGTATCCTCACTTACATACATTTAAACAGGTAAACAGAGAACAAGAAGAATAATTATTTTTGCATTAAATAAACAACAAGAATCATTTTTGCGTTACTACATTTGCTCTCATTTTTCAGACTTACCTGGTCTTTTTCATGGGGTAGGAGACTGACAGGTGGAAGAGAAGCTGGGAAAGTAGTTGAGTATTTTGGAGCTCCTTTGCTTTCCAAACTGCCATAATTCACTTTATACTGAGGTCCATCCTTCAGTAATCTCCCATTGTTCACAGCACGTTTGGCCCCCAGACGCAACCTCTGCTGAAAGGCAGGATTGTTGAAAATATTTGCTAGGTCATTTTGACTTCTCAAATACTTTTCTATGTTTTTCAGGGAGGAGCCATTTGGTTCTTGAAGCCCTTCAATTGCTCTTCTCAAGAGTTTATTCCAATCCACATTACGAAGCTCATTACAACCTCCTCTAGATCCCTTAACAGATTTAGAAATAGTGCCAGGTTTAACAGATGAAAACCGTCCAGGATTATCTGGGTCCTTGTAGGATGCAAGGCCTTTGTTGGTAACTTTAAGAATAGAACCATCTTGAACACTAAGTTCCAACTGTTCTGAAACAGTCTTCTTATCTAATCCATGGGAAGCACAAACAGCATGACATATTCTCTCTTCAGAAGGCCTTTGCTTTTGCTTTTTAACTTTTTGTATAGCTTCAAGAATCCACTCCGTATAAAGAGGGTTGGCAAGTTTTACCATGGTTGACCAGTAATTGTTTCCAGCCAAGGGTTACCCATAGAGGTTCCTCCTTATCCTTTTAGCAGATCTTTCAGAGATTGTTTACACCTCAAACACAAATCAAAGGATCCCACAAGCCGCTTGGATGCATCTCAAAAATATCCATCCTGAAAATTTGGAAAAGGCAGGGAAACATCTGTTGACTGAAACTTCCAATCACTTTACTGTTATGGAAAGGAAGAAAAGATTCATTTGTGATGATGCTGGTATATCCTTACAGGAAAGTCTGCTGCAACCTTTGGAATGAAAAAAGAGAACAGTTAATGCTAAAGTAATAAAAAGAAATAGAATGCATTCAGACATGCATTCATAATATAGATGCTGCAGTACAGAAAAACCTTTGTGACATTACATGAAATGTTTGCTAATGCCCACCCCACACCAAAGAAGTCATCAGAAAATCTTTCCACACTTCCAACATTCAGTGGGTTTCCTTCTCTGAAATTCCATCACCCTAGCATTTAACATGCTACTGACCTGCTGGACAATTTCCATTCACGCTAAGAGCTGAAAACATTCTCTAGAACAAACTGCCTGCACATCATTTCTAGACACACTGGTATACGAAAAATACCATCTCTATAGATTATACATGCACCAAAACAAACTATAATCCCCAACAGATGAGAGTTAAATTATTAATCACTGACATTTCTTATAGTAAGTTGTCTGTTATACAACTCAGAAAAAAAACAAAACAAAAATATCAGAACTGAGTTACTAGTATTAGATGCATCATTAATATGTAATTACGCTACAATACAGAAGGAAACCACAAAAGCACTTCTTATTCTTAAGTTACATAGCAGAGAGTCGTGTATTTTGGATAAAAATTTAGAAACAGAAATGGAAAATGAAGTAACAGGAGGCATTTTCACATAAATACACTGTCAGCATGAAGGTCACACTGACAAAATATGTTTCACATTTTAACAAATTTTATTATGGAATTATTTGTTTATTTAGTGGCTATGAAAACTTATGAGAAACCTGAAAGAACATCTTGATCAGAAGTTTATTCATTCTGCAGGACAACATAAGGAGAGAAAAAGAGAAAGCCACAGAAATGAAACTAAGACAGTAGTCACCTAATGGATAAATAAATCTTAGAGGTATTAGTTTTTTTCTGCCTTGAAATGTGACAGAAAAGTTTTGAAGACATTAACAGAATCGAGCAATTACTTTCAATCAAAGGAAAATAAATAAAAAACAGAACAGGAAGATCTTCATTCTCAATAAACAGGTTGTCTTGTAAAGCAGAAAATTCACCAGTTTCACAGCAATATCCAAAACTGAATTTATCTGAAACAACATTTCTAAAGCTATGATAAGCAGCCTAATAATACAGATAATTACATAAGTCTTGGACCTCATTTTTATTAATTTATTCAAGTCATCTTGCATTTCAATCATGTTTAAAACTTGAATAAATTATAAACAGGAAAAAAAAATTAACTGATGCGGTTATCTAAATTATTTTCAACTTGTTAAAAAGATTCCTGTGCAATTGTAAAGAAAACAAGTAGGAAAAACACTTTTGCTCCCATATCTTCTCCTTCCTCTACCCGCTCAAAAATCTCTTGAAATAGGAACTCCAGATCACGTTTCCACATTATTATACCTACACAACTAGATGAGTAACAAAAGAGCTGGGGGTTATTGATGAATATAAAATTCTTCTATATCGAAATAGTAGAAACATCAATTCATTTATGAATTTGTTATTTTTTACATATGACTGAAGCTTAAGCATTTTCAGTTATAAATATGGAAGCTCATCTGACTGCCAGAATGAAAAGACATATCCCTGATACAAATGAAGGGCCTGAATGTTTAGTTGGTTCTCATACTGAACCCTATCAATCTACATAGATTAGATCCTGTTTCTTTGTTGCTTCCTGTCTGTACTCTTGCAAGTTGTATTTGTTAAGTTCTGGTACTTCAAGTATTCGCAACAAAAAAAATAACTTGTTCTGTAAACAGACATTTTAATTTAATCCAGCTACCAAAAGCCATTCTTATCCTAACAGCACTGCTTATATTCACTGTTTTCAGGTAACTCCAAATTAAAACTGTAGCTGCAAAATGCAGACAAATATAGGGAAGAAAAGTTTCCCTAGTATTATGAATCCTACAAATTCTCACAACTCTGACACTTAAAATACAATAATACAACAAAGCAGAATTCTTTTTATAGTGGAGGCCCACTCATATGGAGAGTATTTTCTAGGCTTTGCCTATAGGTTTGCCAGGTTCTCTGTAGCTACATATAAAAGCAGCTTTCTAGGAATCTGGGGGTTTAAGTTTAGAAGTTACTTAGTTTGGGTGTTTTACTGTAAGTCTTCATGAAGACAGTCAGTACTTAAATTAAATGCTGGAGACTGCATTTGCTGAGTCAGTTTTACTTGCCTGATTTTTAAACCTATTGCAGTACTGTTGTATTAAATTTCATAAAAGCAACCACATCACTTCCACTAAATTCCAGAACACACAGTGCAGGGTCTGTTCCAAGCACCTGGACACCGATGAACGTTTCAGTATAAATGGTATAACTTGTGGGTTACAGGAATTTTTATTGGCCAGTGACTGTGGCAAAAGGTGAGCATAAATCTGCATCTTCATGTAAAGTCTCCTGCGTGGAGCAATAATTCCACAGTAATACACATTCAGAACTCCATTTTTACTTATTTACTTAAAACTCCCTATGTGTAATACAACCTCCTGCACACTAGCACCTACTAAATCAACAGTAGTTGACTGTATCAGCAGGAGCATAGTTTCCAACACACAGAACAGGATGCTTCAAGAGGAAAACCAAGACATCTTAAATTCACACCTTCCAACAGAATCCAAGTTCATTCTCTTCAAGAAATCATGCAAAGCTCATCAGATCCAACTTTGGAATTGTTTCACCACAACCTTGAGTCTCTGTTGATCTGCTACTTTGACTGCGTAGGTACTTCAAGTGCAGCACCCTGACCTCCACAACTGGTATGACAAGGTCTACCACAACTAAGATTCAGAACACCCTCTTAGTAACAAACACCTTTGCCAACCATATAATTCCGCTCAGTGATCCTGAAGCTGTAAGTTAAAAGAGGTCTTTCTTTAATCAAGTAAAAACAAATTGATTCAAGATTGTCAATACAGAGATACATGCATACTGAGTGACTGAATAGAGAAAAAACAAATGACTTTACAAACTTTCCAGATTCAAACTAAGGATGCAGAGAAGTTCAAAATGACACTCAGGTTTCTAAATTCAGAACTTAATTTCACCAAAACCACAAAAAGGTGGTCATACATTATTTAATATAGAAAGTGTGATGCTTAGCCAAACATATTTTGAGGAAATACCAATTTTTAAGAGCAATTATAAATTAGCAGGTGTCACCCATGTCTATTTATTAAATTTCCTCCCCTGGTAATTAAATAACTTTTAATCAAACCCTCAACCATACCCATCCAATCACAGATTAGATGTTCCAGACTGTTAAGTGCACAGGACTACTTCCAAGTTTTATGGCAACAGTCATTAAGATCTTTCTACATCTTATGTCACATTTTGGCTTCTACACTCTGTGACAGAGTGAAAATAAGAACATTTGAGGAAGCTTTATTGCACTATATTACTGACCAAGTCTGTTAACTCGTCTGCTACTGAAGAGCTGCAGAACACAAGCATTCGGAGGGTTAAGTGCAATACGTTACCTTTAAAACATGAAAAGCCATCTCCAGTCAAGGCTTGTCATAAATTATCAGATAATACGAAGAAGTTGCAAAATTGCATCTTGGGATTTAGAATGAATGCAAATATGTCCTTTATAAAGCACACGCCTATTGTACAGCTGATTCTAATTAAAGACTGCACTGACTGAATGTGTCAGTCTGAGGTGTCATCAGTAATCCTGTAATCCTGTAATAAGGTCTTTTTTTAGATTGAACTAGTATCTGGAATTATTTCCAAGTGATCCAGATTGTATTTTGTGACATGCTTTTGGATACTTGTGTAATAACTTGGGAGTGGGAAAGCCATAGTTAGAAAGAAAAGAATGAAAAATTAGCTAAACTACACAGCTTGTTTTCACAATCTAAAGTCTTTTTTTTCAGCAATTAATAAAAAATTTGCCTCATCTGTCTCTGAATGTAAATGCAGTTAAACTCCTAAAAACTGATGTTAACACAGCTACTCAAAAAAAAAAGTGGGGGAGGGAAAATGACAGCAACTTGTGCAACCTGCCGGTGACCTGTGAAGCACAATAGCACAATTTCATTCTGCTCCCTCCTACCTGCTCTGCACACACTCAGGAGAAGCAGCAGCAGGCCAGCTCTCTGCTGCAGCATCAGGGTCAGGTAAGGATTGCAGCAGAGAAGGAGAAGGAAGAAGACTGCCATTGCATTCAGTAAGCTTTTTGCCATTTTTCTTTCCTCCAAGCCATTACTTAGAATTCCACAGCTCAGCAGCTCCATATTCCACCCCTATTTCAATTAGTGATGCAAAAGAGCCAAGACAGTTGTTTCCCCGTTGCAAAAATACACACACCTACAAATCGACAGAGAAAAAGCAGATCCTGGCAGGGACTCCCAGCACACATGATACTCTTAAAACTGCTCAGGTCATGAAGCCAGCTATTGTATTACTCTTTATACAACATACAGTTTTCAACTATAATAAGAGCAACGACACTTGAACATGCTTTAAACAGACACATAAGGAGACATTATACTAACTTCAAAACTATGTCAAAAGACTTGGGGATGTGGGGAGTTAGAGTGGCACAAGCGAATCAAACTGATGAAGTGCCTGCACTCTGCAATACCCCACAAGCTAGTTTAAGACCATATGCTAAAAACAGTTCACAACATGAGAGCAGTTAAGCATCACCAGAGGAAATAGCATGAGCACAACATGACACCAGCAAAATCACCCAAATTCACCCCTTCCACCCTCTTCCTTGGAAGTTCTGAGCACTTTACAATACAGCCATAGAAAACATCAGGGAGCACGGGAAGGTAATATTCTGCTAGCAGTTAACCTGGGAAGATGGCTTGACTGAAAACATTTCTTCTTGAGATAGTGATTTTCAACAGAAGGGGTACACATTTGCTTTTTGCAGAGTAGATTATTTTCAATACTCAGTGACAGAATGCTAAACATGAGGCACGGGCAAAGAAAATACAGCACCAACATCACTTCTGAAACGTGGCTTTAGAGGCTTCAATATTCTCCTCCTCAACTTACTTAAAATCTTTGCAGTATACTCAGAACAGAAGATTTGCAACCCCTAGTACCAAGCGCCAAGGCATTGTTGTATTTGACAGGGCCCGAGCCGCGGCCGGTTTCTGAACCCTCCGAGCCCTCCTCCAGGGGTTTTCATTTCAAAGGCATAAACCCCAAGCCCGCAGCCTCCTCTCCCCGGCGCACGGCGACTCGGCACGACAGGGCAGCCGGGAGAGGACGCTGACGGAGCGCACCTGGA
>NW_008590758.1:0-212 GCF_000691845.1 Merops nubicus
GCCAGAGCTGACTGTGCCCAGAAGGCCACGAGAAATGGCACCTTGGGGGCCTCGATGGCCGTGTAGGTGGCTCCGGGGGGCACCTGGTAGCCCTCAGTGTAGAGCTTGAAGTGATGGATCAGGGACTCCATGGAGGTCTGCGGAGAGAAGAGGGCACTGTCACCGTGGGCACTGTCACCGTGGGCAATGTCACCGTGGGCAGGAGACCCGGG
>NW_008590758.1:397-620 GCF_000691845.1 Merops nubicus
GTGCGAGGCGCGGGGCGGCCAAAGCCACACTCCCTGCTCCCCGGGGAAGGGGGGGGGAAGGGACCACGTTTACCTTCATCTCCGCCCGCTTCGGGGGGGAGATTTTGGCGTCGTCGACTTTGATCTCCCCCTCGGGCATCTTGTTGAGGCACTGGAGGATGATGCGGAGGGACTGTCGCATCTCCTCCACGCGGCACAGGTACCTGCGGGACCCCCGCCCCGG
>NW_008590759.1:0-13193 GCF_000691845.1 Merops nubicus
TTATTTTAGGGGGGGGGGGGGGGTCTGTTTGGAGGTTTTGTTTGTTTGGGTGGTGGTTTTGTTTTTTTCCCCCCATATACTAGCATCTTCCTAAACAGAAGTGCTTTACGTTATTAATTAGCCTTAAACTCTTTCAGGAAGGTTGAAGGCCTGTATCAAATCTTTGAAAATGTACATGCTTGAGAAAAACGTTGAGCAGGGAAGAGAATACAATATGGGAAAGGATCTCTTAGGGTCTGTTTGTTACCTGCTGTAAATAAGCATGCTGTATGAGTTATCCTCCTAAAATATTCCAGCTCTGTTTTAAAACTATTTGCACTGTTTTCTTCCTGTCCATTCAGGAGAATGTCTTAGAATGTGATTATGTTCAGGAGTGAAGCTTTGTTCTGGCTTGTAGCCTGGGTTTATGATTGCTCTGGCCTTTTCTCTTGTGCTGAAGCTGTCCTTCAGGTTTAGTATCTCTTGCTCCTCTTGGTGATGTAGAGGCAGGAGTCATACCTTGTTTTTAACATTCTGTTCTACAGGCTAAGCAAGACAGGTTCCAGTGGTCTCCTTGGTGCTTACCCTAGTAGTCCTCTGCTTCCCCCTTTTTTAAAAGGAAGTAGGTCATGGTTGTGAGCTTTCCAAAGTATAGAATGATATAAATTCTTCCCTGTATTTATAGGGAAGTCCATGGAAGGCTGCATAAATCTCTTTTTGAGGCATGTTACATTTGTACAGCTAGCCATTGTTTGGTTGACACATCCACATCTCACTTTTTCCAAACAGTAAATCTTTTGAATTATAGCAAAGCTTCCTATCAGGCCTTAAAGGCTGAAATATATTTCATGCAGTTCCGGTTTTGCTCATCTTTAAACATCATCTAATTGCTTTTTTTTTCTATTCTTCTATACACGTCTTTATTTCACAGGCAAATTTTTTTACCTCCTGCTTTTTATGTGAAATTCATTACAGTTAAAAATAATAAGCATCAAGCTTTGTATTTTAAGAATAACATTGATAATCTTATGGCCAAGAATATTGTGTTCAGGATATTTTGTTTCTCCCTCAGTAATTTCTGTACCAAGCTTGCAGTGCTTGAACCATTTCATGCCTTCTTTGACTTAACTAATAGCCTGTCAGGTGTCATGATATCCAAGTCTGTTTTCCTGCTTCATTTTTCTTGTCTGGAAGATTACCCATTGTATTAAAAGTCTGGCAGCTTTTCTGAGCTCAAGAATTAATACATTTGGGTTTCTTATGGATTCTTACAGATTACGTCTTCTAGTGAGAATACTCTTTACTTTCTCATCCTCTTATCTCATTGCTTCTGCTGGTAGGAGGCAGAGCAGATCTGGTGCAACAGGTAGGCTGAATGGCCAAAATACAACAATGGAATTCTGCCTCCTTTTCCCACAGCAGGGACAGGGATTTAGCCCTGTGTTCTCCACCTGTACTTTGTCATGAGATCTGTAAGGGCTTGCTGCTCTCAGCTCTTTTTGAAAGTTAGTCTACCTGTTTTTTTTTTTTTTATAGAGGTTGTAATGTAACATGTGTAAGTAAAAGGAGACTCCTTGTGAATTTTGAAAAATAAAAACTGTGCTGAATAACATGTAAACTGAGAATATGATGTACTTCTGTATCAGACACAGCTCCGAAAACAGCTAATCCATGAACTGATGCACCCGATTTTAAGTGGAGAGCTTCAGCCACAGGCTGTTCCAAGCGATGACAGTTCACTTTTGATCACAGCTTCCAACAGTTTGGTGGCAGATCATCTACAGAGATGTGGCTATGAGTATTCACTTTCTGTTTTCTTTCCAGAAAGTGGGCTAGAGAAGAAGAAGGTAAGTGCAGTAATTTATCTGTTCTAAGACGTCTAGGAACTTTGCTCTCTGAGTTGTCATATTCCAACAGAACTGGAAAAAAAGTGTTTTGTGGTAGTGAAACACAAACACAAGTACAGCTTTTGGTCATGTCCATAAAAGATTTCATTATTCAAGGCCATTTTCATGAATACTTTAATCTGGCAATGAGATAATGATGCTGTTTTGGAAAGAGATAGCACATGCCTCTTAACCTTGCACAATAAATAGATTTTTATTGAATAGAAAACATTCTACAACTGTGAAATAGTGCCAATTACATATTTGAAATGATTTAAAATTAGTGAACCTTTTCTAACTGACGTTTTTTTCCCCCAAAGCTGTGGACTATGCAAGATCTTCTTCAGTTAATGAGGATCAATCCAAAATCCAGTCTTTACAAATCACTGGTAAAGTTAATTTGATTTTGAAAAGAAGCTTAAATTACGATTGTGATGAAATATACTGTCTAAAATATGTTTAATTTCTTACAGACTTCAGGAACGCGGAAGGAAAATAAAGGTACAAGATGTTTATATGTGATGCAGACAAGCATAGTTGTCAGCTTCATTTTTATTAAGATGGGAGCAATAGAAGTTAGTTTCTTGAGTGTTTGTTGGTATAGAATAGTATGGATTCAGTCAGATTTTGAAACTTGGAGTAATTAATATTGTATTTCAGGATTATTCAACTCCTATTTGTGGTGTGGATTAAGTTGTTGACATTCTCCTACAAATTTAACTTCTTGAGCATTAGAAATATGAAAAAAAAAATCTATAATCAGATATTAAATATAATTCTCTTTGGAAGTTTTTCACACTAGCTTTTGCAAACTTGGATTTTAGGTTGTGTTTATGATTGACTGTATTATCTTGCATAATGTACTTCAAAACTAGTTATAAATTTAATTGACTTTCCATTGGTTTATATAAGAAATAAGTCTTATGTCTGCATAATGAAACCTAGCTATATTATAGTTAAAGTAGCTTGATCTTCAGAAACCCCTGTTGCCTAATGACCTCATAATTAGAGCAGTAATAATCTGCTCTCCCAAATTACCTTGGAAGTCAAAGATACGTGGATGAAAGGAGAAGCTGCAAAAGGACAGCTTTTGCAGAATGAGATGGACTGGGTTAGGCTTATAATAAAATCTGTATAGTTAACTAGTACTTATTTTCATTTAAGTACTTGGTTCTTTCTGTAAGTCGAATAGGTTTTCTTGTACAATGAAAATGACTTCATTGATTACAGGCTCAAATTCAATTTTGGTATGAAATCAGAACTAACTAATCTATTTGATCTTGATAGGTTTTCTTATGCAGATTTTAATTGGACTTACAGAGCATCATCTAAGTAAGGCAACTCATGATATGGAAACTCAGACAACCTCGGTGCCTCCTTACAGAGGATCTCTGGGTAAGTGCAGCCTCTGCAAGCAAATCTCCCCAGATATTTTCATATTGGTAAATGGTATGGATGAATAAATTGTATGAATGGTATTCACTCATCACTTACTAAAGTGCAGCTAAAGTAATAATGAGGAAGGGTCATACCTGTGACTAGTACGTTGGTTTTCTAACCTTTCTTAAAATAAGGGAAAAGTCTTGTTATGTTTTGTGTTGATTGCTTTGTTGTTTTGGGTTTTTTTTATCACTCAGATGTTTTCTTAGACATTTAGCTAAGAGCTGTAACATCTTAGATGGACTTAAATGTTATGTGCTAACATACGTTCTGGAAAAGACACTTGTAAATGCGTGCCTGGCTTCTCCTTCCATGGCAGTGTTTGAGGGAAAGCTGGGTATAGACTGGGGGTTCTTGAATTCTACTATGCATGCTATTAGTAATACAAAACCCCCAAAAGTTGTGTGCAAAAGAAACTTCTTGTCCATCCATGATGGAGAGGATGAATGACTATTTTAATACCCCCAATAGTGCCTAAACAGCTGAGTGCCACCTCCTACGTGTATGTTGTGTGCCATAAAGCTGATAATGGCATTTCTGTGTCACCTCTGCTTTTTGTACCACACAGGTCTTTCTGTGACAGTGCTACTTAGGGTAAACTAAGGAATTTCCTACAGAGAGACAGGTTCCTGCAGTCTTTGGTAAGGTAACTGTGGTAGCTGTTTTTAAATGACGATGAATGTGTTGCTCTTTTTATAGCTGAGAAGCTTCAGCTGATTGATGAACAGTTTGCAGATTCTTATCCCCAGCATCAGAGATATGAATCTTTAGAAGTAAAACTTCATGAATATAGAAAAGAAGTAGAGAAGCAGCTTCAAGCAGAAATGTGTCAAAAGGTATAATTCTGGTTGTTGAACTTGAGGAAGATATTTGTTAATTTGACCGGTGCACATTACGAACTTTTAATACTTAAGGTAAATTGAAATAAAAGATCTATTAGTGAGTCACAGCAAACACAGAAGTCTAAGTTAATCCAATTTCAATTGTTAATTTGATGACATAGCATGTAGGCATTTTCTGTTCCCTTTTTTTGTTAAATGTGCACAGAATGTTAAGCTTTTTATTCTGCTGTTAATTTGTAGCACAGGTTTTTGCATTTTGATTGTCTTAATTTAGTAAATTTTATTTGCTTCATGATTACTTTGTTTTATGGAGAAATGCTTATTCTGCTTAATCATACTATTCCTTTTCCTTCTCAGTTAAGATTTTGAAGCTTGAATTTCAATATAATGCATAGCAACTAAGAAAAGAGAATTGCTGCTGTGTAGCTTGACAGATAGTCAATTTTTAATACTGATGAGAATTTGCATATTATTTCAAAACCTCCCACGGAAACACTAAAATCATAACAGACAATACTATGAATTATTTCTGGGTTTTTTTCTTCCAATAATTGAAGTCAGTTCTTCTAGAGAATTTTCCATCATTTTTGAAATATAATTACATTTTTTTTCTAACATAATCCACTGGTACTCCCTTTGTCTGAAAAATGGTGCAGAGAGAATATACCGTGGTTAATTCAAATATATATTCCCCCGCCCATCAACTTCTGGCAAGATCAACAGGTTTTTTGGATAGAAAAAATTGAATTAACTGTAGTTCACTTCAATATGTTCTTTTTTCAATTAATTTCTGTCATGGGCAGTAGTTTATTTGGATATAAAAATGATGATCTGATACTGAAAATTCTTAAACATACTTTAAAGGCACTCATCTGCCTATAAACTGTTTGAGGAAATCAGTGCAGTCGTATTTATTCACCTAGACAAGCAGAAGGATGGAGAGTTAACACTGCCAATATGCTTTACCTTCATTTTTCATTTAGTCTTTATTCCTCAACAGGCACTGTCTTTTTAGTATGTAAAACATATTAATTCATGTGTTATTAAGTTTGTCTCAGTTTAAGCAAATCAGTTGCAACAAAGGAGACTGAGATCTTAACCAGATATAAATCACTTCCAAATTCCATTAACTTTACATGGATTCCTTAGCAGTGTGACAAGAATTACTATAAGACGTTTCTAACACAATTTGCGTGTGTACAAGTGATCCTGTACTGCCTCACCATTTCTTTAATTTTTCACAAAATATGTGCACACAGACCTGAATTCCTTGATGAGATGTACCTACTATGCTTTTTCTTCCCTTTAACCTAATTTTTTCCAGTCTCACAATTTTTCTATCATTCTCTTTTTATTCTTTTGATCAGTTTTTTTCTTCACATTTTTTGTCTTATATGCATGCTTTCCATTTTCTTCCAAATTTTTATTTTAATTCTTTGTAACCCCATTTGTTCCTGCATGTGTGGCACATCACATGTTGTGCGGAGGCATGTTCCCTACAATTCTTCTGTGCAGTTGGAAGATACATGCTTTCCTGTTTGTGTGCATTTACTACTTTTTCAGTTGTGCTGAGAAGTCTATGAGTCAGGATTTCTGTTTCTGTAACCCACTTTATGTGGAGTTACATGTTCTGCGTTTTTTCACGTGTTCAACACTTTTTGTGTGTATGTGTGCAGAGGAATTTCTCTTGTTCCTGGGGGATTCAGGATGTGTCTGCCTCTGTCACTTCACACATCACCAGTCAAAACTGGTTCTTTGGGAAAGGGGTGAAAACAGAGACACTGTCAGAGGAAGAATTAAAGAGTGTGGCCATTCCTTAATTGCAAATGGAGTATCGCTCCTGCAGTGTGTTTTTGTTCATAGGCCTCTGTTTTGCTCTTGTCTAAAGCTATTAGTTTTGTGTAAGATCTGCTCTGTGATGCCAGATAAATGCATGAAAAGCGTGTGAGACATGGAAATAGTATGTGCTCCTACTGATACTTTTATCACAGTAATTTATTTTCATTCAATTATCATTTCCTAACAAGAATTTCTTTGTGAAATTTAGCATTGTCTGAAGAGAAATTCTTTGTCAGTTTGAAGATGGCCCTACTTAACCCTCTCTTCCTCCTTTATGTAAAAGCTAGAACATTTTAAAGAAGTTGAAATAGCCAAGATTAAAATGGAGGAGAAAGTGCAGACCCAGAAGGAAATCTCTGAGCTGCGTCATGAGTTGGAGAAGGCACATCAAGCAAAATCTGAAGCCTTGATTTCTCGTGAAAAGAATGCTATTGAAAGGCTTCAGAAGCAACAAGAGGTAAAGTTCCAAATGTTTTTTCTTAATCTAGTACAAAATAATTAATGAGTCGATTAAACTTTTTTTTTTTTAATCTTTGGGAGATTTACCTTCAGATCTTACTTGGCTTATTAGAGAAAACCGTGAATTTACTTTTGTTCCTCTAAATAGGGAAGCACATTTAGCAGCTACAAGAATAAGTATGGGTAAATAGATTTAAGTAGAGGTGGCTGGAAAAGGAACAGTTCTACAAGCTGGGATTGAAGGATTTAAATGTAATAAACACTTTTAAATCTGTTTTAATAACTTTGGTGAATTAAAATCACTGAGTTTTTTTCAACAGAAAGTTGAACATAGCTTTTAGTTATGCTATAAGTTCTTTCAGTTGCTAAGAAGGACTCTAAAGTAAATGGAATATGTACTCTGTATGGTACAGATATGGCATTTCTGTATGTCATTATATGCTGAATATTATTAATAGCCACTGTCTTTAGTGTAAGCTAGCATCTCATTTTGTTTCTTTGAATACTTTTTTTGTTGATGGGTTACTGCTTTGGGCTGTTAACTCTTGCCGTTTGTCAGAGTAGTAACTGTTACTGCAACACACAATTTTGATATAATTCTAAATTTCTTCTCCCAGTCTCTATTACCTTTCACTTTTTTGGAAGAATAACTTTCTTGTTTGCCTAGTCACCCCTTCCTGTCCAGATAATATTCATCCACAAATGCTAACCACATTTTTGCTTTGTTGTGTTGGTGGGTTTTTTTTTGTTCTGTTTGTTCTCCCCCCTGCCTTGAGATCATGTGGTATTATTTAACAACAGAATCAAAGGTCTCTGTATGGATTATTATATACCAGTCTCTGCTATTGACCTTCTTCCAGTCTGAAAATTAACCATTTTATCACTATGCTATAAATTTCGTTATGTCCTTAGAAGCTTATGGGAAAACCATCTATTTTATGCTACCAATATTCTTCTGTCGGCATAAAATTAATTTGGTAATTAAAAAAAAAAGTTTACTAGATCAGCGTATCTGTCAAGGGTTTTGTGTGAGTATTTGGTTGCACGTGTCAGCTTCTGTGCACACTGAAAAGTATATGTTTCATTTACCTGGGGAGTCTTTTAACAGAGACCAGGAGCTCTACAGGGTTGAGGTATATTTACAGTAAAGGCAGAAGGTCATTTAACCCTTTACTAAGATAACTTTGTGCCCAGAAGATCTAGCTTGACAAACTGCTGTATTTTTTGCTCCAGGTCCAGAGCTAAGTCATTCAGCACTGTTGAGTGCATGTGAATTGCAAACTTGATATGAGCACCCATATAGCAAAATCATAATTTTCTTCTTCTTGGGCAATTATTATTTGGAGAAAAATAGTACCTTATGTGCTTAAGGACAAGAAAAGCTATTTTTTTATTAATAAGAATGTACATGACTTTTGGTATTAGCATGTTAATCACTTGGAGAATGCCTTTTACAATTCGTTTGATTTCTCTAAGTTGAACTGCAAGAACTGAAAGACTGCTAGCTGACTCAGTTTCAGTTTTAAATCATGTTTTATTGAGGGCTTTGGGATTTATTTTTCTAATTTTGTTTTTATGAAGAAACTTCAAAGTGCTTGTTTATTTAAAAAAAAAGAAGAGACGTTTGAACATGTTTGTTCTGTAATTTTTTAAAACAATTTTTCCTTTTACATAAATTGTAATCAGTGCTATTTCTAAAAAAAGAAAAGTGTTTACAGGTAGCCAGTAGTGACTGTCTACAGGATTTTTACTCGGATTAAAAGGAGGAAGGGAATTAAAAAAAAAAAAAAGACAGTAAATTCTAGATGTTATTTCAAGTTATGACTACATAAATAATATTCACTGGAGTAAGAAAAATTCCTGAAGATCCTTGAAAGTTTGAGCATGTTACCTGTATACAGTGTGAAGTAAAACTAGAGATAATATTTTGTGATTCAGATAGAAGCAAAGGAAGTGTACGCTCAGAGACAAAGTCTACTGAAAGATATTGAAGCCATAAGGACCAGAGAGGCAGAACTGAAGCAAAGAATTGAGGCATTTGAAGTGTAAGTCACTCAAGGGCATACACAATATGTTCTTATTGTCCGTCTTCTGGAAAGCATGCTTCAAGATGTGGCTGACTTCTGTGACACTGACGTAGATTATATATCCCAGAAGCTGTGTTGTGCATTTTGAGCAGTATTGTGTACTAGCTCTGTTAGCAGAGCTACCTCATACAAAAAGATGTTTGGCGTTTTTTTTCTGCTCTTTCTCATCCAACCAAAAGAGCGCAGCGTCGTTTGGGAGGCAAGGAGCCACATGTTTGCTTTGAAGTGTTTTAATTCAAAAAAAATAAAACAAAAAAGCAGTCCCTAAACAACACAGTAGGTACTGCCAACAGTCATAAGGCATGTATATGACATTTTGCTTCTTTAGTCTTGGTTGTTCTTTTTTAGTTGTTCTTAGTATGATCGATTTTGTTTGGTTAAATAAAAAAAATAAATAGTTTTGGGCCGGGTTTTCAGTACCACTTAATGTCCTTAGTTTGCCAGCTGGTTTTTTGTAGCAAAATTAGTAGCATCCCACTAACAAAAACTTAAAAACTTGGAGTTTTTTAATAAGCCAGCAGAGGGTGCTGATAGAATGGGATGCTTGGCACAATTGCCTCTGAAGCCTTTCTGGTGTGGGAAACTGAGCTAGAATTAACCCGGGACAGCTCCATAATTCATTGGCACTGAATTTTAAATTGGGCAATTTAGTGTGTGTCACGTCTCCTTGTTCTTAATGAATTACAATGACAGACTTTGACGATAATTTTAAATTGCTGTGGTGTGCCAAGCAAACACATTACCCTTTGGTATCCCTAAATGCTATTTACAAAAAAAAAAAAAAAAAAAACAACACCAAAAGCTTAAGTTTTGGCTTCATAACTGTCTGTATATTTATGGATATTTCAGCACCCAGAAACTTCAGGAAGAGAAAAATAAAGCTATTGATGATGCACTTCGACGTCGGGAGGTTGCTGTGAAAAACATAGAGGATACCTATGACCAAAAGCTTAGGACGGAACTCTTAAAGTAAATGCCTCTTTTGTCTCTAATTGGTTTCATGCTACTGCCTATGAAAACAGAATAACAAACTGTAGGATTTTGTTTGAAAAGTGTAACAAAGCAGGGACTTTGAAAATGTACACTCATGGGTTTTCTTTTACTGAGCTCGAATTCTTTACATTATTGCTCGTCTTACTAGCAAAGAGCTAAAATGTTCTGTCAGGTTCAGAAAAAGCTTGCTATAGAAAATATTTGTCTTTGGATTAAAAGTTATGTTATTGTTGTAGTTTAAATTCTGCGTTGATATCTGAGAAAGAGATGTGATGTTAATTGTATGCTTAGACAAAAGGATATGATGCAGTATTAGTGACTTCCTTTGACCAGAATTTAAAGAACTGACCATTTTAAGAATGCAGAAAAGACAAGGAGGGGAAATTTGCATTAAAGAGTTGTTACGTTACAGGTTTCTAGCAAAAAGAATGAGAGGCACACAAGCCCATTGTACAGATAGATTGGCTTAACCCCTCCTCATTTTTATAGAGGGACTCACTGATACAGATTACCCTCTTTCTTATATTGACTACCGTCTGCTTGGATGTGGTTTCAAAGGATTTGCTTAGAAAAGCTATTTGAAAGTGTAAGACATCATCCGTGACTGCTTTTGAGGTGTTGCAGTGGGTGTTTCCTAACTTTGCTATTGTACTTTCTTGGAGTGCCTTGGTGGATGGAAGGGTTACTTGGTGCTTCAGTGCAGGCACATGCTCTCAGCGTGTGGTTACTCGTGTATTCCATGGCATGAACCCATCTTCCAGTCAGGCAGTTAAACCAGGTGACTGATGTAGGATTGCCCTTTATTGCAAGCCAGCGAGCGATGATTATTATCTGTGTTAATGTGTCTTTATTTAAATTACAGAGAAAAGATGTAAAGAGTAGGTTTTGATAAGAGTGGTGCTTCAACTGAAACTGAGTAGATTTGAGGATTTTGTCAGAGAACAGTAAGATGCATAAATAACCCACCTTGGTATCTTATTTTACCTAGTCTGTAACAGCTTGTTACAAATAATGCCTGTAAAGTGCTTTTGGTTCATAAGGAGAAGCAAATTATTTTAAGGATGAACCACTGCTTAGCTTATTTTATCAACATACAGAATATTTTAGTCAGGCTGCAAATGCTGAGGAAGATAAGATCCATGTCCTTTTGTCCCAAGTCCTTGGTGAGAAGTAGCACAGCACTACTCTATATTGTATAGAAATAATGATGTTTGTTAGAAAAGGTGTTGTGGTTTTTTTTTATTTTATTTCTATGGTAAATGTTAAATGCAATAATTGGGAGGAAGATCTGAGTGGTATGGACCATTTGTAAAAATACAGGAGGATGGTTGTGGCAATATGTGAAAACATTTATAGTCTGTGTCCCAGTCATGCAAAATACTGGTCTTCCTTAGCTCCTGTAAAGTCCAGTAAAATTGAATGGTAAAGTACAGTGACTGCCGGGTTGTCAACAGTGGTGTACCTGGGCAGTGCTCAGTGTCTGGCTGGTGGCCAGTGATGAGCAGAGAACCCCTGGGGCCTGTACTGGCACCCACACTGTCCAACACCTTCATCTGCCATCTGGATGTTGACACAGCATCCTTAACAACTTGGAACATGAGGCTTAATTGAGGGGCGTGGCTTCCATAACAAATGGCAGAGTTTTGTTTCAGACAGATTTTGATAAGCTTGGAGATTGTGCCAACATATATCTTAGGAATTTTAACAAGGAGAACTGCAACACTGTGCTCAGGGCAGAATATTCCTGTGAAATAGTATGAATGGGGAAAAGGAATTGACTGAGGAGCTCTGTTTCTGAAGAGGACATGGGAGTTACAGCAAATGCCAGGGTGATTGTGAGCCGGCAGCACGCTCTGGCAAACAAGGCAAACAGCATGATGGGTGACATCAGCAGCAGCATGGCCAGCAGGCTGAGGGAAGTTGTTATGCCCTTCAGGTGCTGGTGAAAGCTGTGCTAGGAATACCATGCCCTTGTTGGGGCTCCCTGATCCAAGAAAGCCATGAGGAAACTGGAGAGGATCTAGTAAAGATCTGTCAGAATAGTTATGGTAGTTATCAGGTGTGACCTCTGAGTTCATATGGCAGGGGCTGTAATTTGTGGCTTTGGAGATTCAGCTTGGATGTGGGGAAAGGAATTTTTACTGGTAGGGTAGTGCAGCAGTAGCACAGGACTCCCGGGAGGTGCTGGAATACACATCCTTTGAGGTTTTCCACACTTAGCTAGGAAGAGCCACATCTGGCGTGCTCAGAGTGGGTGGTAGTCTTGCTATTCAGGCAGGTGGTTGAATGAGGTGATTGGCAGAGCCCTTTCCAACGATTTCAGTGGCTCTGCAATAATAACTAGCTTTGTCAATAAATAATTGTGAGATTATAGTTTAGGCTGGGAAAGACTGGAATATTACATGAATGCGTGTGTGCATGCTTACCTTGGGAATACATAATTCTTCTCACTTCTAGGTATCAGCTTGAATTAAAAGAAGAGTACATAGCCAGAAGCAATAAAGTTACAGAAGATGAGAAAAAAAATAAAGGTAACCATCTCTCTGAGATGGATAAAGTAGCTGTTTATCTCTAGAACACTTACTAGTGGGTAACAAAGCGCTGTTGTTACAAAATGGTCGTGGTGTTCATTAACAGTGGTGTAAGTGACAGAAAAGCCATCAAAATCGATTTTTTTAAGAACATAGCAGGAGACCAGCAACTCCTTTCTGTTCCGAATGTGGCAGGAACTGTGAGAGCCTGATCTGCACAGAGGCTACAAAGCATTTTGCTTTTTCAGTTTCCTGTCTCCTCCTGAGGTCCTACCAGCTCTTTCATTCTCTAATTTAACTCTGGTACCATACTCTTAACTAGTTGCCAGTTTCTGCATTGATTGTGCACAAGATGTTTAATTGGAGCTGGAGGAAGAGAACTGGGACAGATAACATGTTTGGACATTTAGGGTAGGGACATGTGAAAGAGATTATGTATTATGTGCATGTGAACGTGATTTTCTTAATTCTAAAGGAGTATTTGTACACTATGTATATACACAGTGTGATTTAGTTAATTTTGAAGGAGTTTGACATTCAGTCATATTAGTCTTAGTCAAGTCTTGAATTAAATTGAATGTTTGGCTTAGCAGCCTCAACTGTTTCTTGCTGATACAGTTTTTTTATTGTAATACTCTGCTAATCTAATTCAGCATTTGTAATCCTCCCTGCAGAGAAAGCTATGCTTTTGCATGAAGAAGCTATGGCTGTTAATTCAAAAAAGGAGGAACTCAAGCAAGCTATATCACGCACGAAAGAGCTTGAGGTAATTGTAAGCATGAATTTAAAGAAGCTGTATTCTACTTAGTGTGTCTGAGATACAGTTAATTGTTTTTATTTCACTTTTTTTTTTTTTTTTTTAAGTGGTGCAACAGTTCATAAGCTTCTAAACTGTTCTTTGTTTGCAGCTGGATTTGGAGTCAGTGAAGGCCCAGGTTCTGTTGGTAAATAAACAGAATCAGTTGTTGACAGAAAAACTGAAAGAGGTATCAGACTATCCTTTGCTAAAGGAGGAGAAATTGGAGCTCCAAGTGCAGAATAAGCTACTTAGGCAACAGTTGGATGAGACTCGCAGTGAGAACCAGCATCTTCGAGACAGTCAGTCTGAATGATTTAGTGATTTTTTTGTTTATTTTT
>NW_008590759.1:13215-26134 GCF_000691845.1 Merops nubicus
CCCTACAAGTATTTGCTTAGAAATAAATTTTCATTAAAATACGTTCTTTGTATTATGTTTACTAGTAGTTTGCGTTAAACCCCAACTAATGTTTGTGTAAAATGGAACAGTCCTTGACATTCTCAGTTTATTTTGTTTAATATGTCTGTATAGTTGAAAACCTGAATTAAGTGGCAGCTGAAATAATATGAAAAATGTCCCTTTTACCCTTTGAAAAAAGCAGTGCCGTATTTGTAACCATAGTGTTAGTAAGGTTAATAATGGTGAATGAACATTGCATTATTATTTTTAAATGCTTGCCTGACTATAGTTATAAAATGCCAGGTATTTTTAATGTGCATTTGAGATTATGGGAAAATAGAGATGTACACCCAGTAATGTAAGGTAAGGATATATATTTTTTCTTCCAGAATTGGACAGTCTGGCTCTAGTTTTTAAATGACTACGCCAACAAAAATTTCAGTCCTTTCTAAAAAGAAGGAAAATATCCCGAAGTACTTTATTCAAACAAAGCCTTGTTATGTTCCTAAAAACAAAGCAGCATTACACTTTGAAGGGGTATCTTGTAGAAAAGTGCACACTTGTTATTCTGTGGCTGAGTGTCTGGCATTTCTTTTCCTGGGTAGAGCTGTCCCAGCCCTCGGCAGAGCATCTGGCCTGCCAAGCAGAGCTGAGGAGAGTGGAACATTCCAAGAAGCTGGTGCTGGAGGAGTCTGAAAGTCGTAGGCAGATCCTGGAAAAGCAGCTACAAAGTGAGGTAAATTACTCTTTCTGAATACTTTGAATCCTTTCTTCTTCCTGTCATCTTGTTCACATTTCTCTATGTACCTGTGCAGGCCCTGTAGTGGGTAGGTGTAGGGATTGTTTGTGTTCTGCTTAATTTTCTGTAGGCAACTCTGAAGAAAACAAATCAAAACAATACTAAAGAATTCCCAACACACAAAAAAAAAACCCAAACCAACTTAACCAAAGTAAATCTTTCCAAGTCATGAAGTTGTCAGCACTGATTTTCAGTAAGATACTATGTATATGTAGTTTGACTGGACTTGATAAACATTTAGAAACAAGTATTCAGCCAATTGAGATTACTCTGTTTGACTTAGGCTAGGGTTTGTTTTTCTCTCCATCTCCTCTAGGTTGAGCGTTGTGCCCAGTTAAAAACTCAACTGCTGGACTATGAAGCTACTGTCAGGAAGTTAAATGTGCAGGTTGAAGAACTGAAAGTGCAGTTGAAACAAACACAGGCAGGTTTGTATCTTATACCAGAGCAGTCCTTTGTGAAGTTCACTTATCTAACCTGTGTAAGAACTTCCAGCAGCTTAAAAAAGCTGCAGTTGCATAGAACTAATATACCACCAGTTAGTAGAATTCAAGTTTAAAATAACAATCTATTAAAAAGCCCAATTTAAAATGCAGACTCATTACAACTTTCTTTCAGAAAACAAACAAACAAAAAAAAGAGGAAAAAAAAAAAACACCAAAAAAAACCCCAACAAAACACAAAGGAGGAAAGGAAAAGATTCCTCCCTGAACACTTACATGTTTTTGTTGCCTGTTTTCCCTGAGTATGAAGACGGTGATACTTGGTGATAACATAATCACTGTTTTCCAAGAGGCGAGATGTGTTTTAATGCGTTTTGATTCTTGAATGTTCACAATAAGAATAATCTTATTTTGAAATTTAATTGTGTACCTCACAAATTTAAATCTAACTTTTAAACAGTTGTTGTCAAGGCTAATAACTTAGGCACTTTGTGTGGGCATTAGAAGGAGAGAAGCACTTGGGTAAAGTAGTTCTGTCTGCTGAAGAAATGTAGTTCTAAAGATTCCTCTCTGTCAAATTGCTAATATCAAGTGTGATAAATATAAATTTTTGGATGTATTTTTAATATAAAAATATGGAATTTACTTCTGCAATGATTCTACATTACATACAGCATGTGTGGCACCATAGTTCAGTATATGCAATACTTTATATTATTCACTAGACCAATATGTACATTTTCATATGTGGTACAAGTATTGGTACCATTTGGAATTGGAATTTTTTTACTGTTAAACTAGCAAATATATATTTTGATTAAAAGACTGAGGGTAATGCAGAGACTTGTATTTTCCATCAGGGTTAAGGATGTCATTGAAGAACCATTTATGTAGAATAAAACCAAGGCTGTGGTTTTGCTGAGAAAGATAGTCCTATAGAGTGGTCTTTTGGGCTTACTAAAGCATACAAGTGCAAGCCAGGAAGCAGAGAGCCCCAAAACATTCAATTTAATAGGCAGTTTTTGAGTACTATTTTTTTTTTTTTAATCTATGTGCTATGTTGTTTTTCTTCAAATTTTATTTTTTTATCTAAATAGAAAGAAACTGAAACAGCATAATTGGATAGAATGTGTCCAAAGTGGTGATGTTATAATTTTTAATTGTTTATTTAAACATCATTTAAGAAATAACATTGTAGTGTGCATGCTTCATGTAGTTTTACATAGAAGGATTATATATTAAAAAATAATGTCAATGATAGTTTGCAGCTATGCAGCTACATTAAAAATACATTTAAAGCAATGTATTCAATTCTCAAAATTTAATTCCATGGTAAAAGTATTTTCATCAAATTGGAATTTAAATGCTGCTTTACTGTTTCTGATGTGTTATGAGCCTCCCCCTCTCACTCTTAACTGTCACTCACCTTTTCTTGCCATCCTCAGCCCTGGAAAATGAAGTGTACCGGAACCCAAAGCCTTCGCTTGTCGATCGCTCTGTCCTGGACCTCACTGGTGACAGAATTGTGCCTCAGGACATCTACCTGGACGGCACGTTCCTGAAGCCTCAGGCTGGGACCGATGTGCTGAAGGTAAATGCTGTGCCAAGAGCTGGCTATCGTCAGCAGTTACAGCCATGCAGTGCTTCTCCAGATTCTGACCTGGAGTGTCTGGCGCAAATCTGGGATAGACTGAAAGAACTGGACAGAGAGTCAGAGTATCTGGGGGAAGCCTACAGGAACTACCAGCACAGAGTCATGCAGGACGTGGCTGCAAGCAGGACGCCAAGAAAGCTGCAGTCTCCTTTACTGCTACAGTGTGCTGTTAATAGATCCCCCTTGACTACCCAGCATGAACTTCTAGAGGATAATCCCAGCTCCCAGCAGTCCCCCCTGAGCAGTCCAAGAAGTGAAAAATACATCAAAAGGACAGAGCAGGTTGATGTCTTTAAAAGTCCCTTAACACCTCCACACAGAGGAGCATCTTCTTCAAGACGCCTTTCTTCTACCCCCATTTCCAAATTGGAAAGAGATCTCAGCAACAAGAAAATTTCAGATGGTAAGTCACAATTGTTAATGTGGTGTGATATTTGGGTTTTACTTACTGTTCCTCTTACACTGTAGGAAGAGAAAGAGCTAGCAGCAGTAGTCTCTCACTCCTTTGTTATTTGCTAAGAGGCAGGAGAAGTCAGAGACAAAGTATTCTAGCTGCCTGGAGTATTGCTGCTTCATGGAAACAGCTACTGGAGAAGTACACTGAAGGAGGCTAAACATACTGCACTTAGTTCAGGTAGCTTTAAGAAGAAGACTACAGGAGATAATTCCCTACAGGTGTAACCTTAAGAAATGTAGAATTTCATTCAGAGGTTCCTATTAAGTATAACTACTTTGCAACATTAATTGTAATTTCTTAGTTTTAATAACCCTCCCTCTGTATTCCTATCCTTTCATGTAGCTATTGTAGTTAAAGTGTACAGCTGAAGACTCCTTCATCTGGCTTCTCTTATGCTGAGTTTTCCAGCCTGAAAGGTCCCAGTTTGCTTTTGTTTGTTCCTTTTGCTGTGATATCTTTATCAAATATTCCTGAGCAGTTGTGAGGTGGAGGGGATTAGAGTTTGGTCATGATCAGAAAATTGTAATTTACTATCAGTTTCACAGTTTCTAATAATTACATAGGGTTTTTTGTGGGTCTAGGTTTGTTGTTTTTTTTTTTTTTTTTTTAAGGGGCAGTACTCAGAAAAGCAAGCAAAATAGAAAAGAATTGAAAATTTTAAAAAATTATGTTCTTTTAAATCTACAGTACATCTACTTCTTGAGTCATGCAATTCTTGTCACCTTAGCTCAAAGAGGATTTGATAGGATAAAAAAAAAAGATAGTAACAAAAAAAAGATCATGATCAGCTTCTATGTGAAGGAAGGTTGGATATAAGAAGGGCAGCACAGTTTGGAAAAGGGTTGGCTGAGGTGGACTATGGGAAACCTGGAAAACAGTGAGTGATGTGGAGAAGGTAGAGAGAGATCAATGAATCACTGCTTCGCAGACCCCAGAATCCTATGGAATTGAAAGGAAAGAGAGGGAAGTGCTTTTTCATACCATGAGTAAATTGCAGAATTTATTGCTTGTGTGGCAACAAGTACAGATGCAGGAATAAAACTTCCTTGTCAGAAGGACCCAAAGAAAGTGCTGGGGAAAGGTCGGGGTGGGTGTTGCCAGAAGTGAGATGTAATTATTCGCCTTTTTGAATTGTAGATTAGTTTAGCAATGGGCACTGATAGAAACAGGTTACAAACAGTCTGATCTATTGTGGCTCTGACTGTGTTGCTGCATTTAGAATATTATGCTGTTACTGAAAACACGTTTGAAAACTTGAACTTCCAAAGTAGTTTTTTATGTTCTGTTTTCCCTGTCAGGTTCTATGTAAAGTATGGGGTTTCCCTCTTCCTTTAAATTGGCTCATATATTTGACTGCTTTCGTTCTCAAGCTCATGCCTGTTGGATAATTTCCAAGCTTTGATTTTCTACAGGGAAGGAGTAAACCCATTTCTTTAAGAGTAACTAAAAGTAGGACAGGATCTTTTCTCTTTGCCCATTCTTACTGTCTCCAGTCTCTGGATGGTAACATGGATCAAGGAATAATTACTGAGAAAAAAATTTGGATTGCCATCTGACCCATGCTCCCTGTGACTTGATCAGTACTTTTCACCTTGACCATCCCTTGCTCAAACTTCTTCCCTTCTGATGAGAAGGAGCAAGGCTGGCGAGTGTTGCACACAGCACACTGTGAGCCAAAACCTCAGCTGTTTGTCTTTTAGTAGAAAACAAATAAGTTCAATCCTAGATAATTTCCAAGTAGTAGTGGGTTGCAGTGACCCTGGTGTGCCACCTGTGTCCTGGCAGGCAGCATGTGTTATGCTGAGGAGGTGCACCTTGTAAGGACGACGTGTGCTGCTCTTGTCCATCTGTTCTGCATGTGAAAATTTGACAGGTTGTTTTATAAGAGATGGGATGTGGCTGGACTAAGAGTTCCCACCACAAACAGGTACTGCTGACACACAAGGATGACATAACTGCTGGGTCCTGGGAGTGCTCAGCTTCTTCAGAGGGTATTCATCTGTGTTGCATGGGGAGAGGGGCTCTCTGGAGATAAAAATCCGTGGGCAACCCCTACTCTGAAGCATCCTGACTTCTGCAGTGTGATGTGCACCAGGAATGAGGCACGTTTCTACATGACCACTTGAAAGAACTTCAGGTGAGGGAGTGTTAATAATGGCTTCTTGTCTATCACCTGAGCCAAATTAGCACTGACTATAGTAAAAGTTATTTGGTTAATAAAGAGAAGAAAATCAGCAAGTACCTACTTACTGAGTGAATATTGTATCTTGTGGAAAAAATAATAATTCATGGTCTAGTAATGAAAGACCTGTGCAGCTGCGCAGGAAATGAAAATTAAGGTGGCAAAGCAAAATTTAACCAAAGCACTGGTCTTTGCACATTTGATTAAAAGCCTTTTTAACACAGGGAGTTTGATTTTTACCTCGGTTTCTCAGGAAACTCAAGACTTCTCTAGTCATACTGTTTGTCTCTTTCCTTCCCTGGTAATTTATAGCTGTGATGATAAAATCTTCAAAGATTTTCTTTTTTGCTTCATCGCCCAGCTCCAGGTTAAATTTCCTAATGAAGAATGGCCTTTGGGAGACCTCAAACATTAATCTTGTGCTGGCTAGTAGCACATCTCTAGCTTGAAATTTGGGTCCACAACTGCTTCCTCTAATGCTCAGCATGGGAGAAATTATTTGGTGTTTGGCAGAGGGGCTGCAGTTCATGGGCAATGTGGATGTATTATGGGATGATGATTATCCTAGGCTTTGTGTGGAATAAGTTTATGATGGTGAGGGCTTGTAGAGGAAAATTCCCGTACAGAAGAGGTGAAAAGAAAAGAAAAAAAAAAAAAAAAGGCAAAAAAAGCCCCCCCCCCCCCAAAAAAAAAAAAACTAAAATCAAAAAAAGAAAGAAAGAAAGAAAGAAAGAACGAACCAGTAGAAGACAATTCATGTGAAGATCTGGAGGCTAGGACATTAGTTGCCTTACGTGATGGTGCATGCGGAGTCCAGTTATGCATGTGTTGTAAAAAACAGCCTTGCCTGAGACATGGTAGGACAAATAACTGAGTAATACTGATTGTGGGATTTTTATTCTGCAGATATGAGTGGCTCATACCTTGCCTCCTCACAGCAGAGTGTTGACCAGGTGCTTTCTCCTATTTCAAAGCCACATCTGCTTTCATTATCTGAGTCTGTTTCTTCTTCACCATCCAGTCATGGCCAGAAAACCAGGTAACATTGTTTACAAAGCAACATTTTTAACCTTCTTTTTAAAGAAAAATTTATCTTGCTGTTTGTGGCAATAGCTACTTTTACAATTCCAGTAAGTGTTAATTTCCTGAGAACTTTTCTAAAAATAGATAAGGATTCCCGTTCTTGAATATCGTATCTCAAGAGGAACTTAGTCATAAAAAAATGCAAACACCTTCCTCCTCCCACGTGCAAGCACCTTTGGCAAATATGATTTGACATTTTTACCTCTGCTAAATTTGTGCTTCCTTACAGAGCAAAGTTATGTGCAGTAAAAAACTTAACCCTCAAGCTCGTTGGGAACTTGAGGTGACATCCCTGCTTTTGCTCTGCTTTGCTTTTCTACTTCTGTTGCATCATTGTTCTGACCAACTTCTGAAAGCAAGGCATGGTGGGGAGTCTCCATTTCAAGAGAGCTGCAAGTTCTGCAGTGCTTGAAATCTGTTTTATCAGTGCAACCTTTTTGTTCCATCGTATTTCCTTACCCAGCATACCACTTTCAGACAGCTGAATGAAAGATTGTTAATAAAGAAATACTCCATTAATCACTATTTTCAGAAAGCATGTTTTCTAGAAGTTTCCTAAAAATGTAAAATCTGTTGCTGAAAGTAAATCTGAGTTAAACAGCCACTGACTTGCATGCCTATGTATAATACCTATGAAAAACTCTTATTTTTTAAACATGTGAGAAATGTATGCATATGTCCAACCTATTTCTGACTTTTTCCAACTTCGGGCCTTATTGATAATTTATAAATTTTGACTGTGTATTTTTGAGTAAGAATAATGTCTGTACTGAGGTTGCAAAAGGGAATGTGAAGGAATGACTTGATGTGTCTTACAACAATCTTACAAGGCATCTTCCCCTCATAGGAATTACCTGAATGTGAACATATTTTTAGCAGTTTGCTGTCATTAATGCTTTTGGGGTTTGACAGTTTTGATCCTTCTAGTAGGCTTCTGTGCCATCCATATCAATGTGATCCTGATATGGCTGACAAGAACTCTTGATGATGATATAGACTAATTTGAGAACAAACTTCATTTCAAAAGACAAAGCTGAGTCTTTAGAAGGGTAAACTACATTTTTCTTTGATTTGAAACTTTTTCAAGAAAAAATTACAAACTCAATAGTGCAAAGCAGTAATCATCTCTCACCTTTCCTATATCAGAACTTATGTTCAAAAGCTATTGAGTTATATTTGATACACACAAAAACCCTTAATAAAAGAAAGGCCACTAACTTCTTGAGCAAAGCTACATCTCTTAATGTGTTTGTTTTTCACATTTGTGACCTGACTGATGAACTTCTGCTGATGGAAGCTTGATAGTTTCTGCTGCCTGTTTGAGAATTTAAAAGGCAGTTGTACATTCTCATCTCAGTCATTAACAAGATGTAATGCCAATGTTTATTTTTTGTCTCCAAAGAGCTTTTTCATGTGCCTGTATAACTTTTCAGAATAGGAATCTCCAGTTTCCTTTGTGGGAACGGGATGGGTCCCAGAACTTTTCTCTTTTTCCTTGCTTTTGTTTTTTTTTTTTAAGATCTCTTTTAAGTAAATTAATAACTTGGCAAAATTAAGCTACATAAAAAATACTTCTCTTTCCTGTCTGTATCTCCTACTTCCACATACTAAATTCTTATGTTCTTCATGATCACTGGTGCTTTCACTCTCCAAAACTGAGAATCCTGAAAAGGTGTCTTCAGAAAAAGGTCGAGTATTTAAAGTTTCTTTCCTAAGAAGGGACACTTGAGTTGGCCTTAACCTGCCAGCCATCATTCCAGATTTGATGGCTGAAGAAAGACAGCTTGTCTCAAGGCAGGTCTAGCAGGCATTTGTAGGGCCTTCCTGTATGTTGAGGACTTGATAAAACCAAAATACTTAATGTAGAGAGGATCTCTTTTGTGGTTAGAATTTGGGGAGAGCCTGTATGTTCTTGGTCTTGAAGCTGTTCGGATGTCTAGGGACTGTGAGGTTAGTTCCTCTGTAAGTCACTATCTCTTTACCTGCTTATTCCCCTTTTCTACAGTATGTCTCAGATTTGCAGTATTCCAGTGACAGACTTGACAAAGTGAAGGCTGACTGTGCACCTGCATGTGCAGGTGATGTGGGAAAATGCAGTACTGCTGTGAGGGACTGTGCTGCTCAGAAGGGTGTTGTGGAGTCCACCTGCCTGAAGAGTGAGCAGCCCGAGCAGGTTGTGTTGTGGAGAACAGGCCCTGAGCTAGGCAGGCAGCTTTCTTGGGTTCCTCGTGACAAAGCAAGGCTATAAGGTCCCATTAATTTTCTTGAACTTGCTGCTTTCCCAGGACTTTTTTAAAGGGAAAACATTCTTTTGTTGAGTTTTTTTAATTTCTTGTGCTTTGGACTGCTCTCTGTTACAAATATTTGAGAAATGCATGTGTGGGCTTTTCCAATTATTTACTCTCATTATTAGGCAAATTCCACATCATTGATTTGTATTGTGGAATTAGTTTATGGCCTGTAGATATTAAGTGGCAATGGGAACTTCTTTGAAAAGAAAATAAAATACAATGCTGTGACACCAGTAAGCCGTTGCAAGTTAGATCCCTGTCAGTGGGGAAGAACAATTGCTTCTGTGACTACAGGAGCTCATTGTTTATTTATGTTTGAGGATACCAGTGGTATGAAGGAAGCCAATAAACACAGACAGGAAGACTAGATTATAAGGCAAATTATTATCTAAACCATTCTTTTTTGTTGTTGTTTTGTTTAGGGCTGAAGAAACCAATTGTGAGGATTATTTTAGGCTAAAAAAAGTAATTTAAGACATTATCAAAGTAGTTTAGAACCTGGTGGTGTTTTTTTTTTGTTGTTGTTTAATTGTGATTCTAAGCATAACTCCTGCAATTTAATAATTTGATATTGATTGGGACACCAGTAAGATTTTATAGTTATTGACACAAGGTACAGTCTGGGGTTTGGTTGCCAGCTCTGCATGATGGAATGAATTTTGAAAACTGTTTTGAAATATGTGTGTTTATTCGTCTTCATGAGGCCTCTTCAGCTTTCTGAGTCTGAGGCAGTGTATTGACTGTTTTTTTAGCAGTGTTGCAGGAAACATTATCAAAGAAAGTGCCATGCGTGTCCTTGAGCTGTGCATCCTTAAGAATTATTTAACACTTAACCATTTCTGTGAAGGAAAGACTAAACATGACTTCCAAAGACTTCCAGAAACTTGAGATTCCATTTACTCTGTCATATTTCATTTACAGGGTATTTTTTTCTCACTGATGTTACTGAGCTATCCTTCTGTCAGTGGACATTTATTTGTCCCCAGATTTACATTTTCCTACTGAACAGGAAATTCTCATTGTAGGGGTATGATTTGTTTATTCTTCACTTCTTCCCACAGAAGATCTGAATTCCTTAGAAATCACCACGGCAGAAACAGGTTTGTGCTTACGAAGAGCACCAGCTGGTGTGAAGTAAGCTCCTTTGTGAAGCTCTGCTGCTGGATTTCATTAGTGACCTGCACTCCTTTTGCTGTTCTGGTTTTGGTCAAAGTTTAGGAGCTAGGTCACGTGGGAGATATTGTTCTTACACATTATCTTTCTGATGAGATAAACGGGGATTTAAAATGAGGGCACTAACCCCATTTTTCGTAGGACCCAGATTTTCACCCCCTGCATATACGTTTTGCCAGACAGCTAATCCTAACACATTTCAAACACATCTGTTAAGGTGACATCAAAGTGGGAATTAGACTGTTACACAGAGCTGAAAAGGGCAAGTTTTTAATGGCAGTTGACTAAGTGTCACAATTCATTGTATTTTTCCTTTTATTTTTTTTCTCCTTACTCCTTTTTAAGCTTTTTGAGATTGTATTTTGTTTCAGTGTGTGGTTATGTCATATATAGGCCTTGGGGGAAGGCTTCAGGGAGATGGCTGTCCAAGACATGGAGCTGATTTTTGGTAAAAGTTAGAGAACTGGATTTAAGTGCCTTAACTTTTGAGTCAGAAAGTTACAGCATTTTAGTTGCGTGATTTTTACATTTGATTTAATCTGTTGCTAAGCACGTGAGTAATCCTTGCATTTAAAACTCCAGATTGCTATTTGCTTAAAAGTTTAGCATTTATATTTACTAAATTATTTATGTTCTTCCTTATGCTTTCAGACTTCATAACCAAGGAACGGACAAACCAGATTTCAGTGATATCCCCAAACCAGAGAAACTAACGTGTGAAGACCTTGAAGAACATATTTCTTCCCTTGAGTGTAAGTTTTAGTGTATTTTAGACAGTTTGTTTAACACTTTAGGATGCAGTAGTTGTAAGACAATTGTCTTGATAGTTTGAATACTGTAGTTGGAGAGAAAAAATGCTGACTGATGTTGGAAATGAGAGAAACTGTCTCAGATGATGAGGGGTCCGTTTTCTTCACATTTGCATCTTTAGAGGAGTAGGGTATCTCATAATAATTAGATACTAAAATCAAGTTGGTTCTTGAAGTTTGGGAACGTACCTTTTGTTCAGAAATCCTGTGTAACCTTGTTCTCGTTAATGGACATAGGCCTGACTGTTGTTTCAGAATTTCTTAAAATTGTGTAGCTTTTTTTTTTTTTTTAACACAGCAAAGACTATGAACTAACTGTAGGCTCTATTATATGTTTGCTGCATAAAGTAAAACTCTAAGAAGTGTTCATCATGGACCAATATCAGAGCAGTTGTACCAAGTTTAATTTTGAAGATAAATTTCTGCAGCCATTAGATATATTCTTCTTGATTTTTCCTGCAGTACCTGAGGCTTAAACTGTACTGTGAATTAGAAGTAACTTTAGAGGTGTGTGTAAATGTGCAAAGAACACTTGTAACTATGTTGTCATTATTCAGCATCTCAGAGAAGTTTTGGAATGTATGGTTCAGTTCCTGGAACATGCATGTTATAGTAATATTTTTTTTCTCTGAGGCCAGCATTTTATTTGTATACATTGCTGCTCTGTGTTGATTGCAGAAGGAACTTTGTCCTTCTATGCTGTTTGCCTTGGGTGCTATACAATGTTTCCTTCTCTCTATATGCAGCCTTATCTCCCCTGAACCTGTGGGTTTAAAGTGAGTGAAATTGTCAGTAAGAAAGATGTGAACAGCAAGGTAAACACCACTCCCATTTCCAAATTTTGTTAGGTCTTTAAAGGGTGGAGACTGGTGGAGATATGTCATTGAGTGGTATAATTAAATTCACAGTTGGTGAAGAGATTATAATTATTGTATGGGAGAGTTAGGATCACTGGTTTCAAAGAAGATATTCCTAACTGGTGTGTTCTTATTCTTTTGGTCGTGGTTGAGGCACGGAGGATGGAGTGATGCCTTTGCTCACTCTCCTGAATCTGTGAGAATGTGGCCTTCAGTATTTTAAAAACCAACAAACCCAAAAAGGCACCGTTTGTTTAAACAGCAAACCTGCTGATAGTGTTTAGTGGTCATTAGCAGAAGCTGATGACTCATTATGCATTTCTCTGTGCAGTTTTACTCAGTACATTTGTTGGTTTTTAATTGATCTCATTTAGTTTTCTTTTTACAAGCTTCAAATGCATTATCTGAATGTGAAGTGAGCCTGTAGGCACTAGCAGTTTCTACTCCTCTCATATTTTAATAAGATCTAGATTTGTTTAATTTTGCATTTAGAGACTCTTAGGAATACATTACGTATTTCACTTTTCTTCTATAGCTTCTGAGAATAGACAGGCATTTTTTTGGCAGTAAGGCCTGACTAGATGCTGTGCCCAAATAAGTTCCCACTGTATCATTCAGTGACATGTAGTAGTCAAAAAATAATTTAAAGCGTTTGCATATGCTGATGATTTGTCCATCAACAGTTTGGTCAGACTGCATCAGAAGACAACCTCAGTATGTAGAGAGAAATCTGAATGGCTAAAGAGGGGAGAAGATAACCCAGGAGGAATTGTGTGGGGAATAAAATGTAAAATCTAAGAAGTAAATGTAGAATAAGGTATGGTGAAGGAAGAAGCTGATAAGAGTAGAAAAAACAAGTGGAGTGAAAGAGGTGCCAGAAATCGTAGAAGCCTTTTGTTCCTACCATGAGTGCTCTAGCAAGAGAAGGCAGGTATTTCTGCTGGTAGTAATTGCTTTTAGTTGATGTGCTCATCCTAAGGAAACAATGCACCTTCTGCTGTCCACATTTATACAAGGGTGTGAAGGTGGGCAAAGAGCCTTACCTCTTTTCCTTTGCAGAGTGGTTAATGTAAAAATGTTTTGGACTGTACTGTTTTGGGTTTGGGATTTTTTTTGTTTGTGTGGTTCGCAGACATGCAGCTTGGGCAAC